>NW_027673195.1:0-149000 GCF_964194105.1 Spermophilus citellus | reverse complement strand
GAGCAACACCATCACCCAGCCCCTCTGCTGCAAAACACACCCTCCAGTAACACAACGAGCAAACCCTGGGCAAGACTTGACTGAATGAATGGCAGCTCGTTGTGAGAAGTAGATATGAGAACCATGGCTTGCTTTTATAAATTGTCAGGGTTTTAAAATACAGCTCAGGATTCACACTTACATCTATACTATTTATATTACTATCATTTTAAATTTCTCCTGAGAAAAGCAACGAGAAGAGAAATTGTTCTTTAAAGTCAAGAAAGATGAAGCCCCAGAGGTGCTGCTCTGTGGGCACAAGTGCATGGAGTACTGCATACAGGGCATAGGTTAATGGCGTCTGCGTGACAGGCCACTCCCCATGCTAGGTATGTGAGTGGCAAACTGCTTACCCCGTCGGCACAGCTCTGGGCACGAAGCCATGTGTTGCACACCCACTCTTTGATTGTTCACCACAAGGACAGTTAGCAGACATTGCATTGGTGGCTGTCTATATTTTGCTTAAGCACTGCCTGAGTACATATACATAGTAACTGCACAATAAAATCAGGCCAGCTTCCTGATTGTCTCTAGAGGTCTTGATTAGAGACTCCACACCCACACTCTCCTCTACTCTGTTCTGTGGAGCTCCTCAGGGATGAGAGAGCCCATGCATTTCTCTGCAGAACCCAATATCTCATTACTGGGACACCCACAGGCTCCTGCAGGAGGGTCTGTTTTCCCTGACTGATATTGCGATGGAAGAGTCAAGTTCTCCTTTCACCTTTTCTGCTTTATCTTGTTCTGTGTGTCTTAGGGTCATATTTATCTGTGCAGGCTAATGACATGAGAAATTGAATTTTGGAAAAAAATTTGAAAGTGCCCAGGACAGGATGGATTTCAAGTGTCCTGATTGTTCCTCTAAGCAAAATTGAATTTACACATTTCCATTATTAGATATTACAAAAGGTTTTTAGTGATTAAAACAGAATGGACTAATACATAAAAATATTCTTCCAAATTCTTGTGAATTATATTCATAAGCCTATAATTTGGCACCATGAATTGGAACTTACCAGCACATTTATTTGATTTTCTAAAATATTTAATGTATTTCCTTCTGATCACGGTCCCTTGTTGACATTTACCAACTGAAAGTTCTTAACCATGTGAGATTCCATTCTATAAAATGAGGTTTTGAACATAGAACCTCATTTCCCTCTAAAGATTTCAAAATGTACAATTACTCAAACCATAATTGTTCTATGAGTTATGAAGATGACCAAAGTAAGATTATCAATCAAAATATTAAAACTTATTAATTCCCTGGTAATAAGTATACAAATTGTAGTGTTTAAAATTTCTACATGACATACCATATGTAAGTTATGTCCCATGAAGTTATTAAATTGAAAAATGAAGAAGTAAAACTGACATTCCCTATAAGAAAAATTGACTCATTTTAGCAGGATCTCAAAGAAGAAAACATCTTTAGAAGACAATATCCTCATTGCACCATATAGAACATGGTCCTCTGGGCTTATTAGAACTGTTGGAGCCCAGAGGACCATGTTCTGTATGGTGTAATGAGGATATTGTCTTCTAAAGATGTTTGCTTCTTTGAGAAGCAAAGAAGCTACTGGGAAAGCTCACTAGTAGACTGAATTTCCTCCTCCAATGCCCTTTTTACAATCCACACTAACTCTGCATCTGAGGACACAGAGGTACTTTGTCATCTGAATAAGCTGAGCAGAGCACCAACACTTGTAAGTTTTATGGAAAGGATGTGTTTAAGTTCTGTCTCTGCAGATTTGTAATTTTAATGTCTGTAGAAAGGCAAGAAGTTCCCACTGGAGAACACAGAACTGTGGCTGCCCCAGTGGGACATGTCATCTCTCTCAATTTTATTGTCTTCTCTGATGGATAACAGCAATCCAAGAGGTCTGGGCTTCAAATTCTTAAAGTTTCCTGGACACATCTGGAAAAGGATCTTGATTGAGATTATTTTCTCATGCTGATAAGGAAACTTAAATTACTCTAATTCTGGTCCTAAAATCAAATTAGTCCATACCTGTTCCACAACTTATAATGCCTCTACTTTGATGTGAGGGACTCCTGGCACCCCCATAATTTCCCTGAAGACCTGAAGTGTGTGATGGGCCCCTCTTTTCTAGTTTGCACATGGACCACACCTTCTTGGGGGTAGTGATGGTTTGTTAAGTCATCCTTTCCAAAGTGACAGTCCTGTGGCTCAAGCTCTAAGTGAAATATTAAAATTAAGAAAAGAAGAGGAAGACCTATAGGTCACATGTTGTAGAAATCACAGGCAGATGGAATCTAGTCAGAGCTGAGGCAGAGTCCGAGCTGGAGTCCACTCCAAGAAACCTACATGATCAACTCCACCTTCTCTGAGAGAAAACCATGTAAAAAGCAGGATCAGTCTCCTGGGTACTGTATGTATATATATATATAAAAGCATTAAAGTGCTATATTAAAAAGGATCCACATTATTTGGAGTCAAAAGAAAAGACAGTTATTTCAAGCAGACCCACTTATGTTCCATTTGTAGAAATCAGAAGATAGTTCTTGAACACTGCCATTATCAACAAGTGAAGGGTTAGGACAAGCATGATAATGAATGAAACATTTGTTTTTTCTAGAGGTAACTGGAAACTTGGACTAAATGGAAATATATAAAATGAAAACTCATATCCACATACAGAAATTCCACATGGATGGGATGAGGGAGGTTGGAAAACTGAAGAAGAAAGTCACAATAATTGCCAAAGCATGAGACCTCCAAAGCCACATGAGAGGGAAACACAAAACAGGAAAAGAGTGCAAGTCATTGAACAAGTATTTCAGCATATGAACAGGTAGGAAAGACACATCAAGGGCGGAGTAAAAGTATCCCCTCATGCAGCCCCCAACCTGGACCACATGAAATTTTGTGCCTTTGGTGAATTAGGCTCTGCCTTATTCCCTGGCATAGCCAATTAATCACCAAGGTGCCACCTTGAATACTGTCCCTCATATACACTCACCTCCTGGGAGGCTTCTGAATGAGGCATGGCAGAGGGTTGGCAAGTACTCCAAAGTTTGTGGAGCCAAGAAGAGCTGTTTGGAGAGGTGGAGAATTGCAGACCACACCTTTGTTGTAATGTGGACTTGCTGTGTAATTCGGTGCTGTTGAGTCCAAACTCTTTGTGTAAGTTGCCCTGATTTTTAATAAAGAGGAAAATAATTTCATCTCTAATTGTGAGGATTAGGCCAAAACATACTGAACAAGTGGGATCCAACCAGTTAAAGAAGGCTCTCTAGGGAGCTGGGCATGGTGGTATTTGCCTGTAATCTCAGCAGCTTGGAAGGCTGAGGAAGGAGGATCATGAGTTCAGAGCCAGCAACAGTGAAAAAATTTACTAAGCAGATCAGTGAGATCCTGTCTCTACATAAAATAAGGATAGGGATGTAGCTCAGGCGTTGAGTGCCCCCAAGTTCAATCTTCATCATCGTACCCCCCCAAAAAAAAAGAAGTATTTCTGAGGAGTGAGTCTCAGGCTTTGGATTTATAACAGCTTTCATGGAGGTTCTAAAGTGTAGAACTAGTATAGAATAAGTGTTATGGGCCAAGCTCTGGGATGGATGTGCATGCATTTGAATCCAGGCATTTATATATATTTATATATATACTATAGATTTGATGTCGATCTACTGATGGAATATTTCCTACCAAAGGCAAGTATGTGCTTTAGTTAAAGTCTGAAATAGTAGATATATAATTTAATAATCTGCAGCTACATATTGAAAAATAACAGTCATCAGAAAATCATGTATGTGAAGCTAGATCATTTCATGACTCTTTAGAACATGTAGATCTATAAGGCAAGATAGTAAGAGAAACAATAAAACAGAAACATTTATGAACTTGGGATGCCATTTTAAAATCTGAGGTGAATGTTGGTCCAAAATCTGACTTCCATAACAAGACCCCTACAGCACAAAAATTAAAAATCAAGAATAAATAATGGGGATATATTCAAACTAAAAAGCTGCTTCTCAGCAAAAGAAACAATAATGTGAAGAAAGAACGTACAGATTTTATACAAATCTTTACCACACGTAATTCAGAAAAAGCACTAATGTCTAGGGTATATAAAGTACTCAAAATTAACACAAACAACAACAAAAACCAATTAACAAATGGACTCAGTAACTGAACAGACAACTTCACAGAAAATATAAACCATTAACAAATATATGAAAAAAACATTCCACCCATCTAGCAATTAGGAAAATGTAAATCAAAATTACTTTAAGATTTTATCTCACTTCAGTCAGAATGGCAATCATCAATAATACAGGCAACAATAAATGTTGTTGAGGTTGTGGGGGAAAAGGAACACTCACACATTGCTCATGAGATTGACTCCAAATTGGTGCAACCACCATGGAAAGCAGTATGGAGACACCTTGAAAAACCAGAATGGAAACATCATTTGACCCAGCTATCCCTCTCTTCGGACTATACATAAAGGAAATAAAAAAAAGCATACTACAGGGACACAGCCGCACCAATGTTTATAGCAGCACAATTCACAATAGATAAACGATAGAACCAACCTATGTTTCCTTCAACAGATGAATGGATAAATAAAATGTGATATATATATATATATATATATATATATATATATATATATATAATAAAATTACATATATTATTTCCCCCACCAGTGGAATATTACTTAGCTTTAAAGATGAATGAAACTATGCCATTTGCTGGAAAAAGAATAGAGCTGAAGAATACCATGCTAAGTGAAATAAGCCCCCCCCCACAGACACACAAACACAAAGGCCAAATGTTCCCTCCAATAAGTGTATGCTAATTCACAATGGGGGTGGGGAAGAATAGTTATTTAGATTAAGTAGAGAGGATTGCAGGGAGGGGAGGGAATATGGGGATAGAAATGATAGTAGAATGAAACAGACATTACATATAATACATAATATATATAGATGCTAAAGCACTCAACAAGGGGGGGGAGAGAATAGAAATTCAGTGGAATAGACAAAGTTGGATTGAAGGGAAGAAAAGGGAAATAGGAGTACAAATGACAGTAGAATGAATCAGACACAACTTTTCAAT
Organism: Spermophilus citellus; assembly: GCF_964194105.1. Lineage (NCBI taxonomy): Eukaryota > Metazoa > Chordata > Mammalia > Rodentia > Sciuridae > Spermophilus > Spermophilus citellus. Next base: position 143,875 of record NW_027673195.1, on the reverse strand, counting down.
GTTTATATATAAATACACCACCAGGGAAGGTCCACACCATGTACACCTCAAGAATGGATTGCTAACTAAAATGAGTTTTACTCCATGTATAATACGTCAAAATTTGCTCTACTATCATGAATACCCAAAAAGAGTAAGAAATTTTAAAAATGACAAGGGAAAATTTGTATACCAAGAAGGTTTGTGAGTTAAAACCTCTTCAATGAATGGTAATGTCATTAAGGTTAAATAAAAGTATAAAAGAGTACCTTGAGCCCATACAAAACAACAATGGTAAATAGAGTTGCCCAAGTCAGTCTGCACAAATAGGTATAATCACAAAATTTTTGGTTTACAACTCTTTTCTATTTGTTTTACAAAGCAGCACAAGAACAATACTTACAAGTTGAGCAGAGAGGAAACATTACATAGCAGTGTTATGAATACGATGAATAGTGCTGTGTGCACTCAAAGCATTCTCAACTTCCTCCCCCATGCAATAAAAAATCATGCAGTTGAAAGGTGCACTACTTACTGATTAGATAACACATTCATGTGTTTGTGACATTCAGTTTGTGGGCAGCTGCTCAACTTGGCAGGTCAGATCCAATAGATAAGGAAGACACTCTCTTCACACAAGACAGTGTTTCCTTGAGTAATACTATGAAAGCAAGAGAGAAAGCAAAAGGGAAAGACACAGGCAACTGTATTGCCAGACTAGGAAAACCCAACCACTGAACCTATGTACTGAAGAGTCCCAAAGAGCTTTTCAGGGTCCTGACTGGGAAGTGCTGTGCAGAGCATCCTCTCCAGAGGCGACAGTCTGAAGTCTTGTTCTACCTTGTATTGAAAGTGAAGCCAAAGAAATACAAGTTAGAACAAAGAAAACTTCATTGTATCATGTTGCATGACCTGGTGATCCCCTGAAGAACACCAAGTCGTCCCAAGAACAGGTCAGATACTAGAGAAGGGAGTGAGAGCCTTGAGATGACTAAATAAATTGAGATTCCAATGAGTGAGCCACCCAGCCAGATGCATTGAGAAATCAGCATTCTTTATCTGTTTCATTAAGGATTGCAGACATCATTCAATCAAGAAAAGGGAAGATCTTTAGTATTTTCCTTAGACCTCTAGGACTGAAACTTCCCTGCTGGCCTTATAAACAGTTTAAACTCTCATATGTAAAATGAAGCCAGTTTTCTGCATAAAATAATGTGGAGATAAGCATGAAACCTAGATATTTACCCTTTGGAATAAAGAATGGTGTGAATATAATTCTCCTAGAACGTATCATTATATTTCAATATTTATTTTCCCAAATAAAGTTAAATGAAATGTTGGTGAGTGGTGTTTTGTTGACCCAAAAGGCTCACATATGCAGAGAATATTGTGTTTTTACTTTTTGAACAGGACTTGTAGATGAGAGTCTAGAGGTTTATTTCAATCAAAATTGTGTTTCTCTCTCTGTGACATCATGGGCTCTTGGAGCTGTAACATCTGAGTAGGAACAGGATTAGTTTATAGTATCTTATAATTACTGGGTTGCAGAGGGTTCTGGGAGACCATGACACATGCTATCTATCGTATAATCCAATAAGTATAACATGCATTATATTGTAAATTATTAAGTAGAACCAAAGGGTCTACAAAATCTAAATATATAAAGAAATAAAAAATGTGGGGACATAAATGCTCCTATAGTATGTCTTTTTCTTTTTACAGTCATCATTTTACATGTTTCTAGTTACACTTTTCTACTGGGTATCCAAAACTAAATAGGTGGTCCCAAATTGTGATGTTTTTCCTATACTAAAGGCGACTATAGTCACCTCAGTGATGAACGTCATAGAATTCATGAGGAACTGCATGGTTTCTTCAGTCCAAGAGTCAGGATGGGCCTATGGACCGTGTGGATTCCCCAGGAAACATTAAGACTCTTTCCCCCTTCAGTAACCCTCCTTTATTGCCTGAATACGAACGTTGGCTCCTAGTCTCATGTGTCTTTCTCCTCTCCCTGATTGGGAGCTTGTATAACTCTCTGGAGTTGTAGATCCCTTAGGGTGTTCTGCTACTCTATAAGGTGAAATGTTAAACTCATAATTCAAACTAGGGATATCTGGGCATTATTTTAGTATCCCTAGGTCCTTCCTGTAACTCTCTTATTTTTCCCATAATTACAAACAAGAGAGTATATAATTTACATAAATAATATTCTCCAAATAATACTTGATTAAACATATGAAATAATTAGTGGAGATGTTACAGCATTATTTACCCAATAGAATGTTGTACTATTGCATCGATAAATTAGCAAAGTGAATCGTGGGAGATGTGTGACCTAATAACATCATTAAATGCATGACAAGGTTTACATTAAGAAATTCACACTTTATTTAGTAACAAATTGCATCTATAATGAAATATAATAATGCTCTGTAAAACGGGCATGGTGGACCATGTCATGACCCTAGGGACGTAAGAATCTTTGCAAGTTCAAAGTCAGGCTCCATAACTTAGTGAGGCCCTATACAATTTAGCAAAACCTATCTCTAAATAAAAAAGAAAAAAACATCTGAGGATGTGGTTTTCTGATTAAGTGTCCCTAAGTTTAAGAGGCTCTTAAAATTTTAATTTTAAATTTCATATAAATCTTAAGAGACGTCTGAAATAATAAACTCTGAGAATTATTATTTCTCCAGATGTGAAAAATGTGACTCCTTAGTAATTGTTGATTTATACTAAAATTATATCCTTAGAGGGATGCACAATTCTATACTTGTATTTCCTCATTTCTACAATATCAGCTAAAGATGTTAAGAAAATTTTCAGCAAATCTCAAAAGCAATTACCCATTTTCTACATTTAAATGATTTTTTTCCCTCCTAGGTCCCAAACACTTCAAGGGATGGGATATAGATAAGAAACTTACTACAATCTTTATATTTGTCAAGGTGTTTTTGTAAATATTTTGCTGTTATCTAAGGTACACACTTTGGACGAATGCTACTCCACATTTGCTACAGATATGAGGTCAGAAATTCAAAAACGTCTGAAATTTGAATACAGTCTTGGACACATTCTTTGGGTTTCTATATGCTATAAATCCTGCAGTGTTTAAAAATGTTTGATCAATGCCCAAAAGCTTTGCAAAATTTTTTCCACACGTCCTCTCACTCGTATGAATTGTAAGGTGTTGAGTAGGGTGTGAACAACTATTGGAGACTCTGTCACCTATTTTACATTTATATAATTTCTGTGCTATCATATCGCTGGTGTGAAATAGTGTTGAACTCCTGTGAAATAGGGTTGATTCATCCTTAAAGACACTGATGCAATGTTTTCATTATAAAACTTCTCTCCAGTATAAAATCTATAATGTTTACTAAGATGTGATCTTCAATATTAAAAGCTTTGCCATTCTTCACATTTATAGGACTTCTCTCTAGTATGGGTCCTCTGGTGTCAAGTAAGTGATGATTGTTGATTTAAATCTTTGCCACATTCTCTACATTTGTAGGGCTTCTCTCCAGTGTGGATTCGCTGGTGCTGAGTAAGCGATGATTTTTGACTGAAACTCTTGCCACACACTGTACATTTGTATTGCTTCTCTCCAGTATGAATCCTGTTGTGGTAATAGAGATGTGAGTTTGTATTAAAACTTTTGCCACACACTTTACATTTGTAGGGCTTATCTCCAGTATGAATACTTTTGTGCCAATTACGCTGTGAGATGCTATTAAAAGCTTTGCCACATTCTTTACAACTGTAGGGCTTCTCTCCAGTGTGAATTCGCTGGTGCTGAGTAAGTGATGATATGTGATTAAAACTCTTGCCACATATTTTACATTTGTAGGGCTTCTCTCCAGTATAAATCCTGTTGTGGCAATAGAGATGTGAGATGCTATTAAAAGCTTTGCCACATTCTTTACACTTGTAGGGCTTCTCTCCAGTGTGGATTCGCTGGTGATGAGTAAGTGATGATTTTTGACTGAAACTTTTGCCACACAATTTACATTTGTATGGCTTCTCTCCAGTATGAATCCTGTTGTGGCGATCAAGATGTGAGTTTATATTAAAACTTTTGCCAAATACTTTACATTTGAAGGGCTTCTCTCCAGTATGAATACTTTGGTAATTTTTAAGGCTTGGTTTTTGACGGAAACCTTTGCAAAATTGTTTACATATGTAGGGCATCACTCCACGGTGTGTCCACTGGTGACAAATACGATTGGAGCTTTTATTAGAAGTTTTGTCACATTCTTTGCATTTGCATGGCATATCTTCTGTATGAACACTGTGATGTTGAGTAAAGTTTTTGAGTGCATTGCATTCTTCACATTGGTAGGTCTTCTCAGCAGAATAAATATTTTGGTGTTGAGTAAGGGTTGAAAACCTTTTTAAGTCTTTCCCACACTTTTTACATTTACAGGTCTCTCTTTCAGTATAAATCCTCTGATACTTAACAAGTTGTAACTTTTCACTAAAAGTTTTTTCACATTCTTTAAATTTGTAGAATTTATCACTGTCATAGTATCTGCTGTGTTTAAAAAATATAGCAGAGCATTTGCCTGCTCAATATCTTCTATAGTTATTGGGCTGTCTTTCTCTATAAATTTTCTTGTATTAAGCAAGCTCTGCACTGTGGTTAAGAGCCCTTTCACATATCTTACACTTGCAGGTTTTGTCTTGGCTATGAATATTTTAATGAATACTAGTTTTTGATCACTGAAACAAGACTTTCCTACATTTTTCATCTTGGTAAATTTTCTTTAGAAAAGAACTAGGATTTCTCTATAGTCATAATTTTTATCACCAATGTAAATATACTGGTCATTACTCAGGGTAGAGACATGGCTTATTGTGTTACTTATAGCATTATCTATATAGTGCACTTTCCAGAAATCTGTATCAGAATTGTCATTGAGCAATAGTGGGGAAGTAGAAATTTTTCTACAATTTTTAATATTTTGTCCATTTGGGCACAAGGAGAAATTCATCTTTTGTTTCAGAAAAATGGACATTTTATAAAGAAACTCCCAAAAGGTTCACTTTTAGAAATATCTTTTCTGTGTAAATGTTTGACTGGAATTTTAACTCAGTGCTACTTTTATAATTGGCCAAGTTAAAAACTGATGCATGGACTAGATTTCAAATTTTCCACATTGCCTTTCAGTTAAAAAATGGCTATGGATTTATTCTTAAAATACATATAAAACTCCTCAAAATAATTGGAATACATTGAATTTTTGTTTCAGATATTAATTTTCTCTGGTGTCTTTTGACCATAAAATTTTTATCATAAATAGGGACTACTGATTGATTTTGTCTATTACAATACAATTTTTGAACTTTACTCTCACCTATATTTTCCCATTGTTTTCTTGGTTGTAAATAGTCAAAGTCCCACTTTCCATATCTTCCTTCTCTCTCTTTTATTACCTGCTCTGGTAAAATTTCTCGAGGATGATGAGAAGTCATGGCTGTAGTAAATAAAAATAACAAACATGTTTACTTACTGTACTGGGCTGAGTATATTTTCCAAACCTAAGAAATTACAGAAAAAATAACATCAGCAGGGGAGTGGATTATTAAATCTAAGTCCATCATTACTGTAGAAATATATAAATCAAATAAAAATACACAAAGAAAATTACTTTGAAGATTTTCCTAATCATCTTTGTGTTCACGGTATCCAAGATGAGTACATTATTATGAAGAGTAATATAGCAGAGAAAAATACATTGTGTTACACAAATATTTTCCTCCTTTAGAATATATTTTAAAAATCTACCCACTTACTCTGTTTCATTAAAGATAAAAATATGAAACATGTGAATATTTGGGGACTGTTCAAAAAGGGCTTCCTGCTTACCAACAGAAAAAAATGGCAAAATCAACTGTAAGCAAAGTTAGGAATCACTCAAAGGGAATAGTTAATTATGACTTAAAAGAAGTTTACTGAACTAAACCAACACACAAAAAACAGAATAAAAATTAGTCAAGAAATGTTAATAGTAATAAGCAGAAAATGTATGTTTAAAGACTTTCTTTAGAAAGCTTCTGAAAGAGTCAGGGGTGGTTTTACATAGCAACATAGGAGGTTGAGCTACAGGATCAAAATTTGAAGGCCAAAGTAAAAAATGCAAAGTGCTAAATCGCCCTTTAGTTCTCTTTCCAGTACTAATAAACACACCTCGGAAAATAGAAAAAATGAAACATCCAAGCAGCTCAGTTTTCTCCAAGTTGTAAAGACTCAAAGTAGGTTTTAATCCAAGTTTAAAAACTCAGAATACTGAGAGGATCCAAGAGAAAAAGATGAGTCACCTAGAAATGTGTAACCATATAATTGTGAAATCCTTAGTCGAATCTTCACAACACAGGAAGGAATTCGAGTCTATCTATATTCAAAGGATGAAAGAATAAAATTATCAAGCAAGACATTACATTCAAGCTACTACCTTTCAAAAGAGAAGGAAAATGAAGACTTTAAACATATAAAAATAGACACACTATTCATCATCACTGGATCTGTTCTCCAAAAAGTACTAAAGGTAATCTTTCATAGTAAAATGTAAGTGCACAGCATCGTAAGTTATATGAAATTTTAAACATTTCTTGGCAAAAACAATTCTATTTTATTGTAATGATGGGTCATAAAACATGTAATTTTGCAGTAGAATTTGAAAGAAAAAAAGCATAACAACAATACTGTTAATAGGCATAAATACATGTAACAATGGTATAATTTTAAAAGGACACATAAATATATTCAGTTTTTTAATAAAGTGAAGTCAAGTTGATACTCAAACAAAGTATGAGAAGGAGATTCTTCATTTTTAGAGCTTTTTGTTGGCAAATGCAAGATTACAAAATTCTGATCAAAACAAAACTTTGCTATCTGAATTAACTCTAAATATTGCAACTGTAGGTAGTCTACAGGATATCCTAAATCTAAGAACACACACATACTGAAAGCAAAAGGATATAATAATGACACATACAAAAGTGATCGAACAAAACCTGGGCTGTCTAAATTATAGTACACAAAACATAGTTTAAGACATTTATAGGACATAGAAGACGTTTTAAATTAAAAATAACTTTGAAAAGGGGCAAAAGAGAGAAAAGGACCCTTTCCCTAGATTTTGAATTAAGAGTAAATACATTCGCTACGTACTTCATACTTCCCAAACACACAAAGAAAACACTGAGAGGGTTGAATGAAAACAAAGAATCACTGTCATACTAAGAGACATCAATCCCACTTACTGAAAAGGGAAATACAGTGAAGCAAAATGGTAATTGCAAAGCATAAGACTTTGAAAATATTTTGAAACTACTATAGACTTATAGAATCCCTGTTCTTAATCAAGAGTGGGATATTATGCTGGTTAGAACAATTTTATATATTAAAACAAATGATAATAAATATTTAAGTGATAGTTATTTTGTAACCAACATGGAATATTTGAAGTGAAAAATGGTAGGGATTTTCAAAAATCCCTAAATATGTGTCAGTTGATTGAACACTCTTGGGCATGCTGTTGTTCAAAATTGAAAGATTAAACTTAAAGATGTTTATACTACTTAAAGTTAACTAGAGGCTCCATGTAGTATTCATCAACCTCCTATTGTTAAAAAAAATTGCAGAGAAATCTATCCTTTAAATTGTATGAATATCTTCCAAAATACAAATAAGAGCATTTTTTCATGTACTTGTTGATTGATTGTATGTCCTCCTCTGTGAAGTGTTTGTTCATGTCCTTGGCCCATTTGTTGATTGGGTTGTTTGTTTTCTTATTGTCTAATTTTTTGAGTTCTTTGTATACTCTGGATATTAGGGCTCTATCTGAAGTGTGAGGAGTAAAAATTTGTTGCCATGATGTGGGCTCCCTATTTACCTCTCTTATTGTTTCTCTTGCTGAGAAAAAACTTTTCAGTTTAAGATAGTCCCATTTGTTGATTCTTGTTATTAACTCTTGTGCTATGGGTGTCCTGTTAAGGAATTTTGAGCCCGTCCCCACAATCTGTAGATCGGAGCCAACTTTCTCTTCTATAAGACGGAGAGTCTCTGATTTGATATCTAGCTCCTTTATCCACTTTGAGTTGACTTTTGTGCATGGCGAGAGTAGGGGATTCAGTTTCATTTTCTTGCATATGGATTTCCAGTTTTCCCAACACCATTTGTTGAAGATGCTATCCTTTCTCCATTGCATGTTTTAAATGTTACAGCATTCAATTGTAAATGCAAACATGGAGTCAGGTAGACGGAGTTCTTATTGAGTGTGGCAATAAGCCCTCATATCAATAGCAAATTAAAAACATTGCACACCAGTGTTCTTACATTGTTATTCAACAGAGCCATCATGGGGGACACAAACCAAATATCCCTTGAAAAGAAAGATGAGCCATATTGGAATATAGAAACTATAAAACTTTGCAAAGAATTTATTCTAATTATATATTTTACAAAATGTATGTACACTAGGTTAACTGAAATGTCACAGAAAGAATACTGCAGAATTCTATGAACATAACATCTCTAAATTAAAAATGAAGCTTTCTGAAAAAAAGAGAATACTTTTGTGATGAGGAGACAGAAATAAGCCGTTGCTTCCTAGGCATTTTTTTTTTTTTGAGATGTAAACTTTGTAGAGATATATTGCATAACAATTTGCATTACTGTTACTGAACTGTATATTTAAAATTGTGGAGACAGTAAGTTTTATTTTGTAGTTTTGATTACAATGAAAATTAAAAGAAAGAGAATTGCAACATTTCTCAAAGCTACATTTAAAATAATGTGGTCTTTATCCTTGAAATAAGAACAAGCTCATCAATATACAAACGATGAGCAAGCATGTAATCTCAGCTACTAGGAAGTCTGATGCAGGCAAATTGCAAATTCAAGACATCCTCAATAACTTAGTGAGAACCTCTCTCCAAATATGAGTGAAAAAGAGCTTGGGGTGTAGTTCAGCATGAGAGTATCACTTCCATCAATCCCCATTACACTTATACATAGAAAACTTCAATTTCTACATACATGGGCAGAATGAAAAGCCAATCAAGATAAAATACAAAAGTCATCGACAAAAGAGCTTAATATTTATATAAGCAAAAGCACATATAATATTTTTGGCAATACAAACAAGAATCATACATATCTTAGTTTGTGAAGCAATTAACTGATATGAGGAAACCCAGTCCTTAACAGGGAACCTACTGTATACAATTTAAAAAAAGAAAAAAAATCAAATTGTAAATATCTACCAATGTATTATTTTACAAATCCTCTAACTCAAATAAAACTTACACCATCTCTCGAAACAGCAGTCTTTGTCCAACTTGACATTCATTCCATGGCAGATAATTTCACAGAAAATCCATTACACATATCAGAAAAAAACACTGATAAGGAAATTTTAGTGAAAAAATGTACAAATAAGATTAGAGAAACTGACTTATGATAGTAATGTATTACAATGGGTGGACCTAGAGGTCTTCACAATGTGCAAATCTTTCCTGTAAATAATGAAAGAAGGGCTGGAGTTGTAGAGTAGTGTTAGAGAGCTTGCCTAGCATGTGTGAGGCCCTGGGTTCAATTCTCAACACCATATATGGATAAATAGGAAATTCATTAACAACTAAAAATATTTTTAAATTATGGAAGAGCTGTCAGATAATATTGACACACACAAGGCAATAGGAGTGTTTTGTTGTTAATTTGAATGTATGGAGAAAAAGCAGGATACTACATAATTTTAAAGCACAAAACACAGGACAGGGTTTTCTATGATAACAAGAGAAAGAATTCAAAGCTTCTCAAAAATATTTTCTTCTGGATAATGTCTCAATGAACCTTTTTGAATTTAGGCTTCCTCCTCTACCTCAACTATGTCCTCTGCTATATGTGGGCCACAGGATTTGACATCACTGCATTCCTCTAAGTCAACCATATATCAAGTGAAAGATATATATCATTCCACCAGAGGAAAACATTAAGGATGAAAAGAAACATCATTAACATTGTCTTGTCAGCACCAAGAACTACCCCATCTTCTTTATTGAAAGCATAAATCGGCAACACATTCTTGTGGAGAAGTTCCCAAAAGATATACTTCAAGGGAAAAAAACTAAATAATGATAATTAGGAATTTTGAAGGAAAGTTATGCTCACCCACAAAGACTAGGTTGCTGTAGGTCTCCAACATCACTTCTCTATATAAATTCTGCTGAGCAGGATCCAGGCATTCCCATTCCTCCTTAGAGAAATCAATAGCCACATCCCCGAATGTCAATGGCTCCTGAAATAAAAATTGCTAGATCAATAGAACATGGACCAAACCATTATTCAGTTTTTAATATGAATTAAGAGTTAGTGGAACTGACTGTCATGTAGGAGAGTGACTTTAATTAAGGAATAAGATACTTTCCATCATCTAATTCAGAGGAAAATACATAAGTCTAAAAACAGTATATATATTCCATATCAGAGTGAAGTGAAGGATATATACCATAACCCAAGTAATGAATAAAAGCCCAACTCCTAACTTTTCTGCCATCAGTGAATGTGAAATTTGGCAGAAATTCCAGATGCAAATCAGACTTCTCAAAGATATTCTCATAAGGTGATTATGCACAAGGGAGACAAAAAAGACTGGTAAAAAAGCTTTTGAAAACAGTCTGGTTCCTATTCTCTCTGCTTTCTATCCATGAGATAAATTGAACTCCCCAATACAATTAGATTCAAGTATCATCCATGACACATTCCCAATGTGTGAAATATTCATAAAATATCAACATTTGGAGACAAGTAAAGTGACACTTCCACCTCGTGAAAAGACAGACTTGAAATATTTCAAGTTCTATAAGCAGTTCAACGAGTGAATAAATTTGGTAAAATAGAATAAACAATGGGTTACAGAAGACTTCAAAGAGAAGATTTAAAAATTCTTAGAGGTAAACAAGAACATAGACACAACATATCAAAATCTCTTGGACACTATGAAAGCAGTACTAGGAGGAAACTTCATTGCATGGAGTTCATTCCTTAAAAGAAGAAAAAGTCAATAATTGATCTCATACTTCATCTCAAAGCCCTAGAAGAACAAATCAACAGCAAAAGCATTAGAAGGCAAGAAATAATTGAAATTAGAACTGAAATTGAATTAAAAGAAACAATTAAACCTTGACAAAAAGTTGGTTCTCTGACAGACCCCTAGCTATGCTAATGAAGAGGAGAGAGAAAATTCAAATTAGCAGCATACATGATTAAAAAGGCAGTATCCCAACAGACACCTCAGAAATAGAGAGGATATTTAGAAATTATCTTGAAAATGTATATCCCAATAAAATAGAAGACATTGAAAACATCAAAAAATTTCGTAAGTCATATGATATGCCCAGATTGAATCAGGAAGACATACACAATTTAAACAGACCAATATTAAATGATGAAATACAAGATGCCATCAGAAGCTTATCAACCAAGAAAAGCCCAGGCCCTGATGGATACACTGCCGAGTTAAACAAGACCTTTAAAGAAGAAATTCAAAACACCAATATTCTTCAATTTATTTCAGAAAATACAGAAAGAAGCAGCACTTCCAAACTCATTCAATTAGGCCAATATCACCCTGATCCCCAAACCAGGCAGGGACAAATGAAAGAAAGAAAACTTCAGGCCAATATCTCGAATGAACATAGATGCAAAAATTCTGATAAAATTCTGGCAAATTAAATACAAAACATATTAAAAAGGTCGTGCACCAAGATCAAGTGTGGTTTGTCCAGTAATACAGGGTTGGTTCAACATATAGAAATCAATAAAGGTAATTCATCACATCAATAGACTTAAAAATAAGAATCATATTATCATCTCAAGAGACACAGAAAAACCATTTGACAAAATACAGCACCCTTTCATGTTCAAAAAATTAGAAAAACTTGAGACAACAGGAACATACCTCGACATCATACTGGCTCTTTACATTAAGCCTAAGGCCAACATCATTCTAAAGGGAGAAAAACTAAAGGCATTCCCTCTAAAAACTGGAACAAGAAAGGGGTGCTCTCTCTCACCATTTCTATTCAACATATTTCTTGAAACACTGGCCAGAGCAATTAGACAGATGTAAAAAATTAAAGGAATAACTACAGGAAAAGAACTTAAATTAGCACTATTTGCTGAAAATACAATTCTATACCTAGAAGACCCCAAAAGCACCACAAGAAATCTTCTAGAACTAAAAATAAATTCAGCAAAGCAGCAGGATATAAAATTAACACACATTAAAAAAAGGCATTTCTGTATATCAGTGACAAAGCCTCAAGAAGGAAATAAGAAAATCTACCCCATTTACAGTAACTTCAAAAAAATAAAACATAAGATACTTGAGAATCAACTTAACGAAAGAAGTGAAATATATATACAATGAAACCTACAGAACCCTAAAGAAATATATCAAAGAATACCTTAGAAGATGGAAAGATCTACCTTAGTCCTGTATAGGCAGGATAAATATTATCAAAACGACCATACTACCAAAAGCACTACACTGATTTAATCCAATTCTGATCAAAACCCCAATGACATTTCTCATAGAAATAGAAAAAGCAATCATGAAATTTATCTGGAAAAATAAGAATCCCAGAATAGCTAAAGCAATTATAAGCAGGAAGAGCAAAGCAGGTGGTATCACTATACCAGACCTTAAGCTAAACTACAGAACAATAGTAACAAAAACAGCATGATATTGGCACTAAAACAGGCCAGTAGACCAATGGTACAGAATAGAGTACACATAGACTAACTCACAAAATTACAATTATCTTACATTAGACAAAGGTGCCAAGAACATGCATTGGAGAAAAGATTGCCTCTTCAACAAATGGTGCTGGGAAAACTGGAAATCCATTTTCAAAAAATTGAAATTAAAACTCTATCCCTCACCATGCACAAAACTCAAAGTGGATCAAGGACCTAAAATTTAAACTAGAGACTCTGCATCTAATAGATGAAAAAGTAGGCCATAATCTTCATCACATGGGGCTAGGCTGCCCCAACTTCCTTAATAAGATACCTATAGCACAAGGATTAAAACCAAAAAATAAGCAAATGGGATGGATTCAAATAAAAAATTTTCTTCTCAGAAAAAAAAAATCTGAGGTGAACAGAGAGCCTACATCCTGGGAGTAGATTTTTACCCCTCACACATCAGATAGAGAACTAATATCTACTATATAAAGAACTCAAAATGCTAAGCACCAAAAAAAAAAAACCAATAATCCAACCAACAACTTGGCCAAGGACCTGAATAGACACTTCTCAGAAAAGGATGTAGAATCAATCAACAAATATTTTTAAAAAATGTTCATCATCTCTTGCAATTAGAGAAATGCAAATCAAAACCACTCTAAGATATCATCTCACTCCAGTCAGAATGGTAGCAATCATAAAGACAAACAACAAGTGTTGGCAAGGATGTGGGGGAAAAGGCACACTCATACACTGCTGATGGGACTGAAAATTGGTGCAAACAACATGGAAAACTGTATAGAGATTCCTTCAAAATCTGGGAATGAAAACACCATTTGACCCAGCTATTCCTCTTCTCAGACTACTCTCAAAGGACTTGAAAACAGCATACTACAGGGTCACAGCCATGTCAATGTTTATAGAAGCACAATGCAGAATAGCAAACTGTGGAGCCAACCCAGATGACCTTCAGTGGATGAATGGATAAAAATATGGGGCATATATACACAATGCAATTTTACTCAGCAATAATAAAATCATGGCAATTGCAAGTAAATGGATGGTATTGGAGAAGTGAAGTTAGGCAATCCAAAAATAAATGTTGAATGGTTTCTCTGATATAAGGAGGCAGACATAGTGGGGTAGGAAGGGGGACCATGGGAGGAACAGATGAATTCTACATAAGGCAGAGTTGTTGGAGGGGAGGGGAAGAGGCAGGGGATTAGAAGCGATTGTGGAATGTGATGACACCATTATCCAAAGTACATGTATGAAGACCCAAATTGGTGCCAACATACCTTATATATAACCAGAGATATGAAAAATTGTGATATATATGGGTATTAAGAGTTGTATTGCAGAAAGAAATGAGTACATATATAATGGAATAAATTAGCATGAATATTCTTTTTGTACAGAGATACGAAAAATTGAGCTCTATGTGTGTAATAAGAATTGAAATGCATTCCATTGTTGTCGTGTATTTAAAAAAATAAATTTTTAAAAAAGAAAGGTATTGAAACCCATTGGGAAAACTATAAGCCAACACGGCTATATATCTTAAAAACACAGAGCTGGAAGGAAGATGCATTAAAAACATTAGAAAGCAAGAAAGAATGTGCCCCAAACAAAGATGCTACATTATTAGAAGCCATGGTCAGAATAGCAGGATAAATGGGAGAAGATACATAATTTTTTTGAATTAAAGGATGATATGAGAGCAAATACAGGCAGCAAAGGATCATTTTGATAAAGAGCTACATAAGCAAATACAGAAAGCAAAAGATTCCTTCAATAAGGAGATAGAGACTTTGAAAAAAAACACAAAACAGAGATCCTTGAAATGAAGGAAACAGTAAACCAAATTAAGAACTCAATTGGAAGCATCTCCAACAGAATAGATCATTTGGAAGACAGAACCTCTGACATTGAAGGCAAAATATATAATCTTGAAAAAAATAAAGTTGACCCCAGTGAAGATGGTAAGAAACCATGAGCAGAAGATTTAAGAATTGTGAGATAATATGAAAAGACCAAATTTAACAACTATTGGGATAGATGAAGGCATAGAGGTCTAAACTACAGTAATGGACAATCTATTCAATGAAATACTACCAGAAAAATTTCCAAACATGTAGAGTGAATTGGGAAATCAATTACAAGGATAAAATAGGACACCAAATGAACAAGATCACTACAGGTCTACACCAACGCACATCATAATGAAAACACCTAGCATACAAGAGAAGCAGAGCATTTCAAAACCCACAAAAGAAAGGAATCAAATTACATATGGGGAAAACCAATCACGATCTCTGATTTCTGAACTGAGACCCTGAAATCTACAAGATCCTGCAACAATATAAACCAAGCTCTAAAAGAAATGGATGCCAACCAAGAATCATACCCAGCAAAATTAAATTTTGATTAGCAATTAGATTTCGATTCAGATGTTATTTTATGACAAAATAAAAACCTTCCATCATACACAAAATTAAAAGAATTTATAACCAGAAACCTGCACTACAGAACACCCTTGGCAAAATATTACATGAGGAGGAAATGAACAATAATAAAAAATCAGAAGAGGGTAGTATCACTCTAAAGGAAAAACCTATCAAAGAGAAACTGACTTAGATAAATACCAAAAATAAATAAACATAACTCATAATACAAATGTTGTCTCAATAATAACCCTGAAACTTTAGTTCCAACTCAGCAATCAAAAGACAGGCAGATTGGATAAAAAAAAGACCAACAATATGCTGCCTCCAAGAGACTCATATCATAAAAAAAGAAACCCACACACTGAAGGTGACAGGTTGGAAAAAAAATATATCACTCAGGCTGAGGATACGGCTCAGTGGTAGAGCACTGGCTATCACATGTGAGACCCTGTATTGGATCCTCAGCACCACCTAAAACTAAATAATAATGTTATTGTGTCCAAATACAAAAAATAAATATTAAAACACATACTTCCACTCACATGGAATGCGGAGGCAAGCAGGGGTTTCCATTCTTATATCAAATAATGTGGACTTCAAGTGAAAGTTAATAAAAAGGGATAATGAAGGACACTACATGCTTCTTAAAGGAACCATACACCAACAAGACAGAACAATTATAAACATACACACCCCCAAAACAATGGAGCATCTATGTTCAAACAGACTCTTCTCAAATTTAAGGGCCAAGTAGACCACAAGACAATAATTCTGGGTGACTTTAACACACCTCTTTTACCACTGGATACATATTCCAAACAATATCCAGACATAAACTATAGAACTCATAATACAATCAATAACTTAGATTTAACTGACATACATAGACTGTTTCATCCTTCAACAGGCGAAGACACTTTCTTCTCAGCAGCAAATGGATCCTTCTCTAAAATAGACCATATGTCATGCCAAAAAGCAACTCCAAGCAAATACAGAAAAGTAAAGACACTACCCTGCATTCTATCAGATCATAATGGAATGAAATTAGAAATCAATGATAAAAATAGAAGCTACTCCAACACCTGGACACTAAATAATATGCTAGTGAATGAACAATGGGTTGCAGAAAACATCCAAAAGGAGATTTGAAGATTCTTAGAGGTGAATGAGATCACAGATACAACATATCAAAATCTCTAGGACGCTATGAAGACATTACTAAGAGGAAAGTTCATTGCATGGAGTTCATTCCTTAAAAAAAGAAAAAGTCAAATAAATGACCTAAAATTACATCTCAAAGCCCTAGGAAAAAAATGAATCAACACCAAAAGCAATAAAGGACAGAAATAACTAAAATCAAAGCTAAAATCAAAGAAATTGAAACAAAAGAAGCAATTAAAAATTGACAAAGTGACTGGGAATTGAACTGCCATTTGACCCAGCTATCCCACTCCCCGGTCTATACCCAAAGGACTTAAAAACAGCACACTACAGGGACACAGCCAAATTAATTTTAGCAGCACAATTCACAATAGCCAAACTTGGAGCCAACCTAGATGCCCTTCAGTGGATGAATGGATGAAGAAAATGTGGCAACTGTACACAATGGAATATTACTCAGCAATAAAAGAAAATAAAATCATGGCATTTGCAGGTAAATGGATGGCATTGGAGAAGATAATGCTAAGTGAAGTTAGCCAAACCCAAAATAGCAAATGCTGAATGTTTTCTCTAATATAAGGAGGTTGATTCTTAGTGGGGTAGGGAGGGGTAGCATGGGAGGAATAAATGAATTCTATTTAGGGCAGTGTGGTGGGAGGAATAGGGAGAGGAAAGGGATTAGCAAGGATGGTGGAATACAATAGATATCATTATCCAAAGTACACGTATGAACACACAAATTGATGTCAACCTACTTTATATACAGAGATATGAAAAATTTTGCTGTGTGTGTAATAAGAATTGTAATATATTCTGCTGCCATATATTTTTAATTTTTTAAAAATATTTCAAAATGAAACGTTGGATCTTTGGAAAACAAATACATTTGATAAAACCTTATCCATGATACTGTAGAGAAGGAGAAAAATACTCCAATTACTAAATCCATGATGAAAAAGGAAATATTACCATGAACACTAGAGAAATACAGAAGATAATTAGAAATTATTTTGAAAATTTGTATTGCATTAAAACAGAAAATATTGAGGTCATCAACAAATGTCTAGAATCATGTGACTTACAAAAATTGAGTAAGTTAAACAGATCATTTTCAAGCAATGAAATAGAAGACACCATCAACGTCTACCAACTAAAAATAAATAAATAAATAAATCCCAGGACTCAATGGATACAAGACCTTCAAAGAACTAACGCCAATACTCCTCAAATTATTCCATGATATATAAAAATAGGGAGCACTTCCAAACCCACTCTATAAGGCCAATATCGCCTTCATTCTAAAATCAGACAGACACAGAAAAGAAAGTGTACTTCAGACCAATACCTCTAAAAAGCAGAAGGTTCAACATACAGAAATCTATAAATGTAATTCATCACATCAGTAGATTTAAAGATAAGAACCTTATGATCATCTCAACAAATGCAGAAAAAGCATTTGACAAAATACAACACCCCTTCATGTTCAAAACACTAGAAAAACTAGGGATAACAGGAACTTCCCTCAACATTTTAAGGCTCTCTATGCCAAGTCTCAGACCAACAACATTCTAAATGGAGAAAAACTGAAGGCATTCCCTCTATAATTGGAAACAAGACAGGGATGCCCTCTCTCACACTTCTATTCAATATAGTTCTTGAAACACTAGGCAGAGCAATTAGACACTAGAAAGAAATTAAACAAATAAGTATAGGAAAAGAAGAACTTAAACTAGCACTATATGCTGATGATATGATCCTGTACCAAGAAGACTCAAAAAGCTCCCCTAGTAAACTTCTAGAACTAGAATTCAGCAAAGTAGCAGGATATAAAATCAACACCCATAAATCAAAGGCATTTCTGTATATCAGTAACAAATCCTCTGAGAGAGAAATGAGAAAAATCACCCCATTCACAATATCCTTAATAGAAAAGGATACTTGGGAATCAACAAGAGGTAAAGGATCTATACAATGAAAACTATGAAACACTAAAGAGAAATCAAAGACCTTAGAAGATGGAAAGATTTAACTTGATCTTGAATAGGCAGAATTAATATTATCAAAATGACCATACTACCAAAAGCACTATACAGATTTAATGCAATTCTGATCAAAATCCCAATGGCATTCCTCATAGAAATAGAAAAAGCAATCATGAAATACATCTGGAAAAATAAGAGACCCAGAATAGCTAAAGCAATTCTTAGCTTGAAAATGGAGGCAGGTGGTATTGCTATACCAGAACTTAAACTGTACTTCAGAGACATAGTAACAAAAACAGCATGGTACTGGCATCAAAACAGGCTGGTAGACCAATAGCCCAGAATAGAGGATACAGAGACCAACCCACAAAACTACAATTATCTTATCTTAGACAAAGGTGCTAAAAATATGCACTGTAAAAAAGATAGCATCTTCAACAAATGGTGATGGGAAAACTGGAAATCAATAGGCAGCAAAACAAAATTGAATCCCTCTCTCTCACCATGCCTAAAAGTTAACTCAAAATGGATCAAGGGTCTAGGAATTAAACCAGAGACTCTACAAATAGAAGAAAAAGTAGGCCCTAATCTCCATCATGTGGGATTAGGGCACAACTTCCTTAATAACACTCCTATAGCACACAAATTAAAACCATGAATCAACACATGGGATCAATTTAAACTAAAGATTTTTATTAAAAAAAAATAGAATAGAGAGCCTCCTTTCTGGGAGCAAATCTTTACCCCCTCACACATCAGTTAGAGCACTAATCTCTAGGGTATATATAGAGAACTCAAACATCTTAACACCAAATAATAGTAGTAGTAGTAGTAGTAATAATAATAATAATAATAATAATAATAATAATAATAATCCAATCAATAAACCAGAAGAGGCACTTCTCAGAAGAGGATACACAATCAATCAACAATTATATGAAAAAATGCTCATCATCTCTAGCAGTCAGAGAAATGCAAATTAAAACCACTCTAAGATACCATCTCAGTCCAGTCATTAGGGCAGCTATTATGAAGACAAAAAACAATAAGTGTTTCAGAGGATGTGGGGAAAAGGTACACTCATACACTGCTGGTTGGACTGCAAATTGGTGCAGCCAGTATGGAGATTCTTTGTATATCTGGGAATGGAACCACCATTTGACCCAACTATTTCTCTTATCGGACTATACCAAAAACAGCATAATACAGGGACACAGCCAGGTCAATGTTTATAGCAGCACAATTCACAATAGCTAAATTGTGGAGTCAACCTAGATGCCCTTCAGTGGATGACTGGATAAAAAAATGTGGCTTATATACACAATGGAATCTTACTCATCATTAAAAAGAACAAAATCATGGCACTTGCATGTAAATGGATGGAGTTGGAGAAGATAAATCTAGGTGAAGTCAGCCAATCCCCCACCCAAAAAAAAATATGCCGAATGTTTTCTCTGATATAAGGAGGCTGACTCATAGTGGGTTAGGGAGGGGGAGCATGGGGGAATATATGAATTCTAAATAGGGCTGAGGGGAAAGGGAGGGCACAGGGGATGAGCAAGGATGGTGGAATGTGATGGACATCTTTATACAAAGTTCATGTATGAAGACTTGAATTGGGTGTCAACATACCTTATATACAAAGAGATGAAAAATTGTGATATATATGTGTATTAAGAGTTGTAATGCAAAAAAGTACATGTATAATGGCATAAATTGATGTGAACATACATTATATACAGAAATATGAAAATTTGTGCACTATGTGTAATAAGGATTATAATGCATTCCACTGTTGTCGTGTGTTTAAAAAAATAATAAAAACCATAAAAAATCACGATCTAAAAAACATCTAGAAGAAAGAAACAAACAAACAAACTAACTAACTAACTAACTGAGATAGGATGCATTTGGTGCTGCATACCTGATATATCCAGTGGTCTGGAGGCTGAGGCAGGGGTATCACAAATGTGAAGCTTACCCTAGCAACTGAGTGAAACCCTGCCTAAATTTAAAAATAAATAGGCAGTAGTAATTTTTAAAAATTAAGAAAAAATTAAAATTTTTAAATAAAAAATTTAAAAGGACTGAAGATAGTATTCAGTAATAGGGCACCCTGGTTCCAATCCCCAGTTTCTCAAAAGGAAAAAAAAGAATGAAAAAAAGTCCTTTTCAAAGTTACAGAAAAAATATTTTAAAATTTATACATTGTATATATGAAAACAAAAATTCTATTCCACAAATGACTCCATTAAAGAGAACAAGGAGAAGTGACAGATGAAAGAAACCAATTGCCTCACCTTTAACCAAACTCTTCTAAGAAAGGAGAACAGAGACTACAAGAGAAACGCAGGCAAGAGCCGTGAACAGCCCCTTCAAATAGCAGGTATCTAAATGTCCCTTCATCACAAAGCAATCAACGCCTTTAGAAAGGAGGGACTATACCATAAAGTCACAATGAACACAAATTGAGACAGTGTTGAAGAACATGTGGTGTTATCATGAAGGTCCACAGAAACAGATATGGACCCTATAGCACCTGTTCATATGGGGACACAGCACGCTCCTCCAGAGTCGAGACCCAGGGCCTGGTGACAGAGGATGTCCATTTGGTAATGGATAAATAATAAACTATGGAAAATAACCATTTCTGGCAATCAGCCACATTTTGTTTGCCATATTGCATACAGTTTGACCAATACTATGAAACACCATGTCAGTTTTATGTAGCTGTCACATAAATGTCACATTTCACATGTAAGCATACTTAAATAGTACATCTGCAGAATTTGAAAAAAAATACAAATTCAGATAAGCACATAACAGACTGAATTACACATCCTGGGTATAGATGATAGGACTCCTCAGTATAAAGAGGACAGCTTCCCTCAGGTTCATCTATGACAACACACCATCAAAATTTCACCATGGTTTCCTTTTCATTGAAGAAGGGACCAAAGCAAACATTTTGAAAATTCTCCTGGAAGGTTGAATTGATATGAAATTAGCCAAGAATTCTGAACTCTAAGAGCAAAAGCAGGAGCTATCATTACCAGGCACTAATGCATGTTATAAATTGTCATATTGCAGTAATTTGAGGACCATAAAAAATCACAATGCAGAAATTTCATAGATGACTCCATATGTATGTGAATGTCAATTTTATTATGAAGTGCAATGAAAAGGCCTTGCTAAATGCAACCATCTCCAACAGAGGATTTGATGTGAATGAACAAGGCAACCCAACATAAAGGGTGGTGTGGGAATTGGAGTCGCAGAGCACTAGTAGGGCTTGGGGGCAGCACGTGCGTGGTACTGGATTACACTCCAGCATCCCAAAGAAGCACATATTGAGTAGGATTATGTTTCAAAATTATACCAGAATAGGAGGCTCCTGGATTCCCTTCACACATGGATACACCAAATAAACATCTACTTCTGTTTTGAGTCCCTTTTAAATAAAGTTATAATGGACTGAGAGACCTATGCATTGGACCACTCAGAAAAATCTCTACCATCCAAAGGGCAGGCAAAGTTGGGGGGCACGTGGGCATTAGTCCTGCCTTGAGCAATGTGCCACATAATTGGGACAGAATACCAAAATCCAATGTCACCCAGAGTAGAGGAAAACTGATTGGCGTCACAAATGGAGCACATGGGACACGAAATGACTTGTAGCTGGTAACATAATTTGTCTGGTGCTCATAGAAGAAAGAGCTGGATATACACAAGTATCAGGATGAGAGAATGGGGGTGATTTTCGATGGCTGTGGAGGGTCATGTGCTTTATCCATGGGACAATGGCAGAAGGGGAGTGAGATCAAGGGTCCCAGTTTATCCCTACAAGTGATTTGTAACATGATCTGCAAACTGTGGTTGCTAACAGTTGAGCTCCTCCCTAGCCAGCCCCTAAGGGTAGACAGGACAAATGCAGTCCACCCAGCAGCCCTCCTGAGCCCTGTCACCTCTACCTCAGTAATAACTCCAGGTCTAGCCAGTTCTTTCTGGAAGAAGGATCTCTAGGCACTCAGGGTCCCAATATTTTTCCCATTCCATGGACTCCATCCTAACCCACCAAGCTTTGAGAGCAGTGGCTACTGTGCATGTGCATATCTCAGGAAGGAGGGGCTTCACATTAGTGTGCAAGCACTTCCCTGGACTATGATCCCCCCTCCCAGGAGTGAAGCAAAAGCTGTCAAAAGCACAGCTCCCTGTTTCTTTCTAAAATAGGCTCACACCACCTTCTGGCAGTGAGCACAGGCAGCCTGGGTTCTAACCAATTGCATCAGGAATTCAGCCCCCAGCCAAGTAGGACAGCTTCTCAGTCTGAGTGTAGTTGTGGGAAAGACTCCTATCAAACAGTCAAAGGAACCAGTCCTCCAATGACATGGATATGGAGAAAGAGACCTGCTCACATGGGGCTAGAATATAAGCTCAGTGCAGCCATTTTTGAAAACAGCATGGAGTTCTTTAAAAGCTAACAGAACAACAACAACTCTGGATGCATTCCCAGAGGAACTTGAACCAGTGTGTTAGTAAATGGCTGCATGCCCATCACTGTTCCAGGATACACAGGAGCCAGGACGAGGGAACTTCTGAAGTGGCTCTGGCTAAGGAGACTCCTCCCAGCTGCAGGGCCATCACCTACTCCCCTGAGAAACTACTTCCCCTAAATGCACCTGCTCATAGGTCAATAGGTGGCTGATATGCACCAGACGCTCAGGATACCTCAGATGTGCCAGGTGTGGAATCCACATGTCAATCAGAGCCAAAACAGGACAAGGAAAATATCACAGAGGGCATGAGACCCCTAGGACATGCAGTCCACAGGGTGCACACTCAGCCCAAAGACATTCTGACAAGTTGTCTGGCCTGGCAGAGGAAGGGAGAATACACATGCACAAATACACACACACACACACACACACACACTTTTTCAAATGTCAAGTGGTTTTGGTGTACTTTTTTCTCATGTGAAATGTTCATAAACAGAAAACAAAACCTTTGCTTCTTATTTTATTACAGTGGGGAGGAAAAACTGTCACTGGAAATGGGAACAGGGGACTGGAATTTGAGGAATTCATTGATACATGTGTACAGGTTTCATCTGGGAGACGGGGTTGTGGATGTGACACTTTGCTTCCCTTACATTTAGAACATTCAGGGGGACCCAGGCAGGAGGGCCACACCTGTAATCCCAGCCACTCAGGAGGCTGAGGCCCAAGTTCAAGGCCTGACTCAGCCTCTGTCTCAAGATAAATGATAAAAAGTAAGAGGGATGTAGCTCTGAGGGAAAGGACCTCTGCGTTCAATCCACTATGCTCCCCATGCCCCCCCCAAAAAGAAAGAAAACCTCAGGAGAGAGAAAACCCTGAGACCCCTTCAGATCCCAGCCCACTTGGGTAGGAAAAGGGCCCACAGAGTGGTGATTCTCATGGTCCCAACACTCTGAAATCCAGCACAGAAGAAATTCAGGGAAGAGACTTCAGCTGCCAATTTGTACAGGAGATACCCATATGTTCAATAATAAGAATAAAAAGAATCCAACGTCTTTAGAAGCCCGAGAAATGTAAACTAAAACCCTATCAGAGAGAAAATGAAATAGTACCGATGAAGATGGGAAACCATGGAATTTTAATAAACTTAAGGAGTTTAAGTGCTTCTTAACTATTTGTGGAAACTGTTTTGCCATTAAAAACACTTGAAAATCCCCAACCAGAGTGCACTTACACAAATCAGTTCACAGGATAATATGTCAATAAAAATGGGATATTCAGATTAAAAAAATGGTATAAAATACCATGGGTCAGTTTTACACGGTGCCATATGCGTGTGGTATTATGTATAACTCTGATGCACTAATAAACAATCCAGCATGCTTTACTCTTAATGGAAGCATTCAGTCCTAAAATTCATCTACAAAGTTAAATATATGTAAACTTAGCCAAGAAACTTTTGAATTATAAGAACAAAAAAATTGTAAGAGCAAAAAAAAAGTTATTACCCAACATGTGCATTGGGAAGCTGTACTGATACAATTGTCATCGAGGAATCACGACGTCAACAATGTCCACCCAGGAACCCATGTGGAAGTGAGAATCATACACTTAATTGCAACGGAAAAGTCATTATCAATTAATCCATAAGAAGCCAATCTCAGCAACTTAGCTAGACCCGCGGGCAGAATAAAAACTAAAAACTACCAGGGACATGGCTGAGTGGTAAAGCACCCTGCTGTTAACTAGAAAACAAACAAACAAACAAAAACAATAAAACAAACTCCACAAAACTAGCTCTGGAATAAGCGAGGTCCCTGTACACCGCAGCTCCTCTCCTGCAGAAAAATGGTGTTAGGGGATTTGAGTTTTTATTATTATTATTATTTTTTAATTTTGGGTACCGGGCATTGAACTCATTGGCCCTTGACCACTGAGCTCCATACCAAGCCAAATTTTGCATTTTATTTAGAGGCAGGGTCACACTGAGTCTCTAAGTGCCTCACCAACTTGAAGAGGTTGGCCTTGACCTCCCAATCCTCCAGCATAAAACGCCCTCCCCCAGCTTCTGGGATGACAGGTGTGCGCCATATCACGGCTTGGAAATTGGATTCTCCCAGTGGTCCCACCTGTCAATCACCACAGCCCAGGAAGACGCCAGGCAGCAGCGCTCAACTGCCACATAGGACCTTACCAGGGGCTGTGGTTGCCCCCAAGGGATGGGGAGGCCGCAAGGGGTCTCTGCCACTGTCACACTCTCCACCCCGCTGGCCAGGGAGACTGAGGGGCGCTGGCCCCAATGGGCTCAGGTCTGTGTATGCAGAGAGTGCCCTGAGTCAGGGTCAGCCAGCTCAGGTTCCCACCACAGCCTGTCCTGCCAGACAGCCTCCTTGCCCCTCCTCCCTCCTGAGCCTTCCTGTCCAGGCACCAGGTGCCACTGCACACTCACCATCTCCTGGTGCCCAGCAGCCAAGCCTGCCTGGAACCGCGGACCACGGAGAAATAAATCCCAAACCCAGTGCGGAGGCCCACCCCCGGTTCGCTGGCTGCGCTCAGGATTGGACAGCGCTCAGCACCTGGGCTTCTGATTGAACAGGGCGTCAGTCAGTCTCCGCTCTTCTTCCCCCCCCCCCTCCAGCTCAGCCAGTCTTCTTTTTGAGTGACAGCGGGCTGATATCTACTCCAGGCAAGGAGGAGGCCAGAATGGCAGGGTTTGGGTGCAGCTTTTTTCTTTTTTTCTTTTCCTTTTGAGGTCTGGGCATTGGGTTAGGGTCAGGGAAGTTCTGTTGGGTTTTGATGTTAGGAAGTTGAAGTCATTTCTTGAAAGTTTCATCACCTGGACCTCCTCCTATAGTAAGACCACCCAAAGCATCTTCGGGAGGCTGACTTGTCCTCTGTTTATATGTGCAAAATTCTCCAAGTAGAACTGGCCTTTCGCCCAGAAGGAACTGCCCAGTGCGTCATGGCCAGCGCTGGTGGAGGCTCACTGGGGGCCTGGCAGGCGCCCTGGAGGAGTTTACCACCCAATTGGCAGCATGAGAGCTCATGTTCCTCCAGCTGAGTTGAATCTATCTGGAGCCCATTTTGAGGCTGGAGAATGAGTAAGGCGATCAGCACAGAAGAGACCCCCAGAGAGCAGACTCCAATGCACCCAGCTCCTCTCTGCCTTTGTTAAACATAGAGGCCTCGAGATTACCTGCCCCCTGGGACCCCTGCACCTGCAGATGAATGGGGAGGTCCTATCTTCTCCATGCAGCGCCCTGAACCTCCACCTTCTCACAGACTCCAACACCTTTGGCAGCATCGAATAGGGGAATGGTTTAGTAAATTCTGGAATGTACCTAAACACATTTCCTTATCTGGCTAAGATGCTATCAAGTTGGATCCATGGTCCTTTTAAGTACTTTTTATCTTTTTCTGTTTTATTCATCCTTTTTAGTTATACATGACCATAGAGTCAATTTGATAAAATTATCCAAACATAAAATATACCTATATACCTTATTCTCCTTAGTACCCCATTTGTGTGGGTGTGCATGATGGACCGATTCACTTAGGTATTTTCATATATTTAAATAGGAACATTATGGTTGATTCATGCTAAGGTCTTTCCTGTTCCTATCTCCCCTCACTTCCTGTTGTTCCTGTTTGTCTAATATACTGAACTTCTCTTTGTGCCCCCCGTTCCTTGTGATGTAGATATCACATATCGGGAAAACATGTGACTTTTGGATTGGGGGGATTGCCTTATTTTACTTTAGAATGATAATTCCCACATCCATTAATTTACTGGCCAATGTTATCAAGTCATTCTTTTTTAAATCTGAGTAATATTCCACCATGTATATATACCACAATTCCTTTATCTACTCATCTGTTGATGGGCATTTATGCTGGCTCCATAGCTTAGCTATTGTGAGTTGTGCTATCATAAACATTGATGTGGCTGTGTCCCTGTAGTATGCTGATTTTATCCTCTTTATGCTGAGGAGTGGGATGACTGAGTCAGACGGTGGTTCCAGTCCGAGTTTCTTAAGGAATCTCCAACCTGCTTTCCAGAGGGGTTGCACCAACGTGTAGTTTCTGTAACAAGGTGTGAGCATTCCCTGTCCCCCACATCCTCACCAATATATTGTTACTGTATTCTTGATAATTGTCATTCTGACCGGAGTGAAAGAGAAGCTCAGTGCAGTTTTAATTTGCATTTCCCTAATTGCTAGATACATTGCCTTTTCTGTATTTTTTAAAATGTTTTTTCTAGTTGGAGTCGGACCCAATACCTTTATTCTATCCATTTATTTTTCTGTGGTGTTGAAGATGGAACCCAGGGCCTTGCACGTGCTAGGCAAGCACTCTACGGCTGAGCCCCAGCCCCAGTCCCCATCTTCAGTATTTTTACTTTTGCTTCACAGTAACAGCAGCCCAGGTATTTCGGGGACCAGTTTTGCTGCATTTGTGAAATGGGAACATTTCTCTTGAAGGAAGACTGAGAAGGTCAAGGCACATGCCCAGGATTCCAGGGATGAGCAGTACCCGGTTGTCTGGCCCATGATGAGAAGATTATGTGGGTGAGAAGAAGGAAAGAGCCAGGGACACCTTGGGTCCAGAACCCCTCCTTCCCCCATGAGGGATATTATTCTTGCTGTTAGTTTTCTGAAACAAAATTCAAAATTTTCCTAAGCTACCAGTGCCACTAGATATAGGTCCCTGGATGGAGCTCAGATTTGTCTTGAGAGGCAAGGAAAAGTGAATAACCAACCCAGTGATTCCAACAACCAACAAGCTAGACCTTGGGCTCCTTGGGGGCAAAATACTGGGTTTTACCCAATAATTAACAATCCAAAAGCACCTGACACCCAATTAACAGGGGATGGAGAATTGGATCAGTGGGTGTGGGGGTCTGTGAGTGGCCAGCTGCAGGAGCTTGCCTCTGGGGTGCATTCCTTGCATCTGAAAGTTTTTTCAACACCAATGAGATAAACAAAGTGGCAAGAAAACTGGGAAAACCCTCTGCAATATTCTAGCCAGGAAAATTCATGAGCACTTTAAAAGCATCTTAATCTTTACTCTCGGTCAAATGTGCCTCAATGTGAATGAAACCATTTGAAAAGAGTTGTCAACATGAAAATTTTCAGAAATCTACTGGTTTGTGGATCACTGCAAATCCATATGAGTCCATGGCTAAATACATAAGTAAAAATAGAAACCTAATAATGAGCATTTTCTTAAGACTTCTGTCCTGAAAACACTGCCCTATGTGCTTTGATAACTAAATGATCATTTAATCATTCCTCTAGCAACACTTGAGGTCCATAAAGAACTGTGGAACACATCTGGTTGGGACAGCAAAGCTGGGATACCAAGAAGAATCTTACTCTGAACCACAAAGGAAAATATTCATAAATCACCAGAACGCAGGAATGCACACAAAATATTTGAAATTAAACACAAGGGACTGGGGTTTTGGCTCAGTGACAGAGCACCTGCCTAGCACCTGTGAGGCACTGGGTTCAATCCTCAGCACCACATTAAATAGAAATATATAAAATAAAGGTATACTGTCCAACTAAAAACTATTTTGAAAAATAAAGATCAGATTTATATTAAAAAAAAGCAACTCCCTGCAATGCAGCATTTCTCCTAGACAAGCTTCCTGTACCCCCAAATACGAGCATGATGTGAGCAAGCTTAGAAAAATGGGTGAGAAAGTACACAAGTCTGATCTGGCCCCATCTCTAGTCCAGCCCCACTTAAATGTCCCTCTCCAAATAGCAACACCTCAGACCACGTATTTGCTGTCTCTTTAGGGCTTTCTCACATTTTTTTCCTTTCTTTCTTCTTGTGGTGCTGGGGATTGAACCTGGGACCTTGTGCATGCAGGGCAAGCACGCTACCGACTTCACTGAATTCCTGGCCCCTCACATTCTTTCCTGAATGTGTATCTGCTTTTCTAAATTGGTGTATCCATGTGCCTGACAAATGCAGTTCTTTTCTTCCATGAAAACCAAGGAACCTACTTTTTCTGAGCTGCTGTCCCTGTCTCTACCTGGAGTCCCTTCCCATTACACAACCTCACACAGCCAGAGTCAGACTTGAGTGTTAGAATTGTGTGGGTTTTTTATTGTTTGGAGTGTGATATCACATATATCACTGGAGGATGGTAACCAGCAGCTATGCACTTTTTTTAATAAGCAAAGGACAAGGTGTGGTAGCACATGTCTGTAAAGCCAGGCATTTGGGAGGCTGCTTCAGGAGGATCTCAAGTCGGAGGCAACAGTTGGCCTCTTAGATAGAGCCTGCCTCAAAATAACATATTCAATAAGTACATTAAAAAATGTTCACCATCGCTAGCAGTCAGAGAAATGCAAATCAAAACCACCCTAAGATACCATCTCACTCCAGTAAGATTGGCAGCCATTATGATGTCAAAAAACAATAAATGTTGGCGGGGATGTGGGGAAAAGGGTACACTTGTACACTGCTGGTGGGGCTGCAAAATGGTGAGGCCAATTTGGAAAGCAGTATGGAGATTCCTGGGAAAGCTGGGAATGGATCCACCATTTGACCCAACTATCACACTTCTCGGACTATTCCCTGAGGACCTTAAAGGAGCGCACTATAGGGATAAGGCTGCATCAATGATTGTAGCGGCACAATCCACAATAGCTAGACTGTGGAACCAACCTAGATGTCCCGCAATAGATGAATGGATAAAAAAATGTGGCATACTCCATTGTGTATAAATGCCACATTTTTTTATCCATTCATGTATTGAAGGGAATCTAGGTTGGTTCCACAATCTTGCTATCGTGAATTGTGCTGCTATGAACATCGATGTAGCAGTGTCCCTGTAGCATGCTCTTATTAGGTCTTTAGGGAATAGACCGAGAAGGGGAATAGCTGGGTCAAATGGTGGTTCCATTCCCAGCTTTCCAAGAAATCTCCATACTGCTTCCCAAATTGGCTGCACCAGTTTGCAGTCCCACCAACAATGAACAAGTGTACCCTTTTCCCCACATCCTCTCCAGCACTTGTTGTTGTTTGACTTCATAATGGCTGCCAATCTTACTGGAGTGAGATGGTATCTTAGGGTGGTTTTGATTTGCATTTCTCTGACTGCTAGCGATGGTGAACATTTTTTCATGTACTTATTGATTGATTGTATGTCCTCCTCTGAGAAGTGTCTGTTCAGGTCCTTGGCCCATTTGTTGATTGGGTTATTTGTTATCTTATTGTCTAATTTTTTGAGTTCTTTGTATACTCTGGATATTAGGGCTCTATCTGAAGTGTGTGGAGTAAAGATTTGTTCCCAGGATGTAGGCTCCCTGTTTACCTCTCTTATTGTTTCTTTTGCTGAGAAAAAACTTTTCAGTTTGAGTAAGTCCCATTTGTTGATTCTAGTTGTTAACTCTTGCGCTATGGGTGTCTTATTGAGGAATTTGGAGCCCGACCCCACAGTATGTAGATCATAGCCAACTTTTTCTTCTATCAGACGTCGTGTCTCTGATTTAATATCAAGCTCCTTGATCCATTTTGAGTTAACTTTTGTGCATGGCGAGAGAAAGGGATTCAGTTTCATTTTGATGCAAATGGATTTCCAGTTTTCCCAGCACCATTTGTTGAAGATGCTATCCTTCCTCCATTGCATGCTTTTAGCCCCTTTATCAAACATAAGATAGTTGTAGTTTTGTGGATTGGTTACTGTGTCCTCTATTCTGTACCATTGGTCCACCCGCCTGTTTTGGTACCAGTACCATGCTGTATTTGTTACTATTCTCTGTAGTATAGTTTGAAGTCTGGTATCACTATACCGCCTGATTCACACTTCCTGCTAAGCATTGTTTTTGCTATTCTGGGTCTTTTATTATTCCATATGAATTTCATGATTGTTTTATCTATTTCTACAAGAAATGCTGTTGGGATTTTGATTGGCATAGCATTGAACTTATAGAGAACTTTTGGTAATATCGCCATTTTGATGATGTTAGTTCTGCCTATCCATGAACAGGGTATATTTTTCCATCTTCTGAGGTCTTCTTCTATATCTCTCTTTAGGGTTCTGTAGTTTTCATTGTATAAGTCTTTCACCTCTTTTGTTAGGTTGATTCCCAAGTATTTTATTTTTGGGGGGATATTGTGAATGGAGTAGTTGTCCTCATTTCCGTTTCAGAGGATTTGTTGCTGATAGACAGGAATGCATTTGATTTATGCGTGTTGATTTTATATCCTGCCACATTGCTGAATTCATTTATTAGCTCTAATAGTTTCTTTGTAGACCCTTTTGGGTCTGTTAGATATAGAATCATGTCTCTGCAAATAGTGATAATTTAAGTTCTTCTTTTCCTATTTTTATGCCTTTAATTTCTTTCGTCTGTCTAATTGCTCTGGCCAGTGTTTCGAGGACTATGTTGAACAGAAGTGGTGAGAGAGGGCATTCCTGTCTTGTACCAGATCTTAGAAGGAATGCCTTCAATTTTTCTCCATTCAGAATGATGCTGGCCTATGGCTTATCATAGATTGCTTTTACAATGTTGAGGTATGATCCTGTTATCCCTAATTTTTCTAGAGTTTTTAACATAAAGGGATGCTGTACTTTGTCGAATGCTTTTTCTGCATCTAACGAGATGATCATATGGTTCTTATTTTTAAGTCTATTGATGTGGTGAATAACATTTATTGATTTCCGTATATTGACCAGCCTTGCATCCCAGGGATGAATCCTACTTGATCATGGTGTATAATTTTTTGATATGTTTTTGAATCCGATTCGCCAGAATTTTATTGAGGATTTTTGCATCTAGGTTCATTAGAGATATTGGTCTGTAGTTTTCTTTCTTTGAAGTGTCTCTGTCTGGTTTAGGCATCAGGGTGATGTTGGCCTTGTAGAATGTATTTGGAAGTTCTCCCTCTTTTTCTATTTCCTGAAATAGCTTGAAAAGTATTGGTGTTAGTTCCTCTTTAAAGGTTTTGTAAAACTCTGCTGTATACCCATCCGGTCCTGGGCTTTTCTTAGTTGGTAGTCTTTTGATGGTTTCTTCTATTTCCTCTATTGTTATTGGTCTGTTTAGGTTGTCTATATCCTCCTGACTCAATCTGGGCAGATCATATGACTTAAGAAATTTATCTATGCCTTCACTATCTTCTATTTTATTGGAATATAAGGATTCGAAATAGTTTCTGATTATCTTCTGTATTTCTGAAGTGTCTGTTGTGTTATTGCCTTTTTCATCCTGTATGCTAGTAATTTGGGTTCTCTCTCTTCTTCTCTTCATTAGCATGGCTAAGGGTCTGTCGATTTTATTTATTTTTTCAAAGAACCAACTTTTAGTTTTGTCAATTTTTCAATTGTTTCTTTTGTTTCAATTTCATTAATTTCAGCTCTGATTTTAATTATTTCTTGCCTTCTACTTCTTTTGCTGTTGTTTTGCTCTTCTTTTTCTAGGATTTTGAGATGAAGTATGAGATCATTTATTTGTTGGTTTTTTCTTTTTTTAAGGAATGAGCTCCAAGCAATGAATTTTCCTCTTAGAACTGCTTTCAATGTGTCCCATAGATTCTGATGTGTTGTGTCTGTGTTTTCATTTAACTCTAAGAAGTTTTTAATTTCCTCCGTGATGTCTTCTAAAACCCATTGATCATTCAGTAACCTATTGTTCATTCTCCAAGTGATGCATGATTTTTCCTTCCTTCTTTTATCGTTCATTTTCAGTTTCATTCCATTATGATCAGATAAGATGCATGGTATTATCTCTACTCCTTTATATTGTCTAAGAGTTGCCCTGTGACATAATATATGATCTATTTTTGAGAAGGATCCATGTGCTGCTGAGAAAAAAGTGTAACTACTTGATGTTGGGTGGTATATTCTATATATGTCAATTAAGTCTAGGTTGTTAATTGTGTTATTGAGTTCTATAGTTTCCTTATTTAACTTTTGTTTGGAAGATCTGTCCAGTGGTGAGAGAGATGTGTTGAAGTCTCCCATGATTATTGTATGGTGGTCTATTAGACTCTTGAACTTGAGAAGAGTTTGCTTGATGAACATAGCTGCACCATTGTTTGGGGCATATATATTTATGATTGTTATGTCTTGTTGGTGTATGGTTCCCTTGAGCAGTATTTAGTGTCCCTCTTTATCCCTTTTGATTAACTTTGGCTTGAAATCTATTTTATTTGATATGAGTATGGACACTCCTGCTTGTTTCCGCAGTCCATATGAGTGGTATGATTTTTTCCAACCTTTCACCTTCAGTCTATGTATATCTTTTCCTATCAAATGCGTCTCCTGTAGGCAGCATATTGTTGGGTCTTGTTTTGTGATCCATTCAACTAGCCTGTGTCTCTTAATTGGTGAGTTAAGCCATTAACATTTAGGGTTATTATTGAGATATGGTTTGTTCTTCCAGCCATATTTGTTTATTAATATTACTAAACCTGATTTGTTTTCCTCTTTGATTACTTTCCCCCCTTTACTGTCCTACCTCCCACTGTTGGTTTTCAATGTTATTTTCCATTTCCTCTTCCTGTAATGTTTTGCCAAGGATTTTTTGAAGAGATGGTTTTCTAGCTGCAGATTCTTTTAACTTTTGTTTATCGTGGAAGGTTTTAATTTCATCTTTCATCCGGAAGCTTAATTTCGCTGGATACACGATTCTTGGTTGGAACCCATTTTCTTTCAGTGTTTGAAATATGTTATTCCAGGATCTTCTAGCTTTCAGAGTCTGTGTTGATAGATCAGCTGTTATCCTGATTGGTTTACCCCTAAATGTAATCTGCTTCCTTTCTCTTGTAGCTTTTAAAATTCTCTCTTTATTCTGTATGTTGGACATCTTCATTATAATGTGTCTAGGTGTGGATCTCTTATGATTTTGCACATTCGGTGTCCTGTAGGCTTCTAGGATTTGGGATTCTGTTTCATTGTTCAAGTCTGGGAAGTTTTCTCGTATTATTTCATTGAATAGATTGTTTATTCCTTTGGTTTGGAGCTCTGTGCCTTCTCGTATCCCAATGACTCTTAAGTTTGGTCTTTTAATGTTATCCCATATTTCTTGGATGTTCTGCTCATGGTTTCTTAGCAGACTTGCTGAGCTGTCTATGTTCTTTTCAAGTTGAAATACTTTGTCTTCATTGTCTGATGTTCTATCTTCTAAGTGATCTACTCTGCTGGTAGTATTCTCAATTGAGTTTTTAAGTTGGTTTATTGTTTCCTGCATTTCTAGAATTTCTATTTGTTTGTTTTTTATTACCTCTATCTCCCGGTGAAATTGATCTTTTACTTCCTGGATTTGTTTGTGTAGTTCCTTGTCAAAGTGATCTTTCATTGTCTGATTTTGCTGTCTCATGTCTTCCTTGAGACTTCAGATCATCTGAAGCATGTATATCCTGAACTCTTTATCTGACATTCCATCTGTTGCAGCTATTACCTCTTCTAGAGTTGAGTTGACCTGCATTGCTTGTGGTCCTTTCTTTCCTTGTCTTTTCATTCTGCTTGGGAAACTGTTGTGTTTTTGAAATTTTCCCCCTATTTATTTATATTGCTCTTGTATAGTTGGGAAATCTCCTTTGCAGGGCGGGTAGTGGCTGTGCTCCTCCTCTAATTAGGGTGATCTGTCTACCACGCTGGTTGGTCGCAGGTCTGCCCACCCTGCGGGCACGGGTGGCGGCTCTGCTCTGCCCCCACTCCAATTGTGGTGACGTAACTACCACGCCCTCTGGTCATTTGTCCTGATTCGGATGTGGGCGGCGGCTCTGCTCGGCCCCTACTCCAATTGGTGTGATGTGTCTACCATGCTGGTCGGCCTCTAGGCCTGTTCCGCCAGTGGGTCGCAGGTCTGCCTATCTTGCAGGCTCGGGTGGCAGGTCTGCTCAGCCCCCACTCCCAGTGGGGGTACCTGACTGCCTCTGCAACGGGTCGCTGGGCCTTTTCCGGACACGGGTGGTGGCTCTGCTCCACCCCCACTCCAACCAGTGTGACGTGACTGCCTCGGTGCTACTTGTCCACCACATTGGCAGGCTACCGGGCCTGTCCTGCCAGTTGGTCGCAGGTCTGCCTACCTTGCAGGCTCAGACGGCGGCTCTGCACAGCCCCTACTCCAAATGGGGTGACTTGGCTACTGCGCAGTCGGGTCGCTGGTCCTGTCCTAGGCGTGGGCGGCTACTCTCTTCGGCCCCAGCTACAGTTGGGGTGTCGTGATACCACGCCGGTGGGTCACTTGTCCTGCTCTGGGCTCTGGTGGCAGCTCCACTCTGCCCCCTGGCCCCCACAGCACCCAGCAGGACCTGGACTGAGAAGCAGTCCCGCAGGTTCCCCAGCCCTGGGCCAAAGCAGCTTCGGGAGCCAGAACCCGGCTTCTCCGATCCCGGCCACGCTCCGCTAGGAGCAGGCTCCACCAAGTGACCCCCACGGGTTCCCCAGCCCCAGGCCAAAGCAGCCCCGGGAGCCTGAGCCCGGCCACTGCAAGCTCTCCCAGCTCGGTGCACGCTCAGCTGGGAGCAGGCTCAAAAACACAGTCCCCGCGGGCTCCCCAGCCTCAGGCCAAAACTTTTCCGGGAGTCAGAACCCAGCCGCCCCGAGCTCAGTGCACGCTCCACTTGGAGCTGGCCTCAACATGCAGTCTCCGCAGGTTCCCCAGCCCTGGGCCAAAGCAGCCTGGGGAACCAGAATCTGGCCGCTCAAAGCCCAGTGCACGCCTTGCCAGGAGTGAGCCCCAAGGAGTATTCTCCTCAGGTTCTACAGCCCTGAGCCTGTGCGATCTGTCAGCAAGATGCAGGCAAATACCAGCCTGAAATCACCTGTTCCGTAGCTGCATGAGCTGAGATCAGTAGAAAATAGGGATGATTACATCAGCTCTCCAAGATGGCAGCTGCTGTCCTCCTCCGTGGTCTGACCGGTGGCGAGAATCGAACTGGACCGCTTCTCTCCTCTGTCTCAAAGCCGGAACTCAGCACTAAGCATGGCCATTGCACCACTGGCAGGAGCACCCAGAATCCGCATCGCTGTACTCCTGCTCCGGTACCTCGCCGCTTCCCAGCACGCGCCGCAGACTCCAGCTGCGGGGCGGTCCGCCAATCAGGCACTGCGACCCTCCGTGGGGAGAAATCGCCTGCGACCAAGCCCCCGCAGCCGAACCTCACGCGATGGAAATCCGTCCACTAGATTCTGGAGCACCTCAATTTCACTGGAAATTCCCAACAAGATAGCCTTCAGCTATTTCTCCTCGTCTTTCTCCTGCACAGTGATGCGGCGCACTGGGGTGATGCACTCCCTTCACCGCCATCTTCTGGAGCCCCTCTACTTAGCTTTAAAGATGAATGAAACTATGCCATTTGGTGGTAAAAGAATAGAGTTGAAGAATATCATGCTAAGCGAAATAAGCCCCCCCCACACACACAGAAACACAAAGGCCAAATGTTCTCTCCAATAAGTGTATGCTAATTCACAATGGGGGTGGGGAAAATAGTTATTTAGATTAAGTAGAGATGATTGCAGGGAGGGGAGGGAATATGGGGATAGAAATGATAGTAGAATGAAACAAACATTACATATAATACATAATATATATAGATGCTAAAGCACTCAACAAGGGGGGGGAGAGAATAGAAATTCAGTGGATTAGACAAAGTTGGATTGAAGGGAAGAAAAGGGAAATAGGAGTATAAATGACAGTAGAATGAATCAGACACACTTTTCAATGTTTATATATAAATACACCACCAGGGAAGGTCCACACCATGTACACCTCAAGAAAGGAATGCTAACTAAAATGAGTTTTACTCCATGTATAATATGTCAAAATTTGCTCTACTATCATGTATACCTAAAAAGAGTAAGAAATTTTTAAAATGACAAGGGAAAATTTGTATACCAAGAAAGTTTGTGAGTTAAAAACTCTTCAATGAATGGTAATGTTATTAAGGTTAAATAAAAGTATAAAAGAGTACCTTGAGCCCATACAAAACAACAATGGTAAATAGAGTTGCCCAAGTCAGTCTGCGCAACTGGCTATAATCACAAAATTTTTGGATTACAACTCTTTTCTATTTGTTTTACAAAGCAGCATAAGAACAATACTAGAAGATTCCAACATGGCGGCAGGCGCAGAGAGATCAAGTCCCTGACCTCTTCAGCTGTGCAGGCATAGGGAGTTGTAAACAACCTAAATCTGTTTGCTCAGGATCACTAGGCAATGCTGAGCTGACATGGATCTGGGGTGAACAGTCTGGGCCTCTCAGAACACACACTGAGCCAGGATCAGCTGAATTCAAGCTCCCATTCACCTGCTTCCTGCAGACAAACAGCTGTGACTCAGCACTAATCCATCTGGCTGAAACAACTGGTCAGCCCTTCTCATCCTACGGAGGTAAATGCCTACCAAGCCTTCATAGGTAGTGGCCACAGGTTTGAAACGGGGCTTGGGAGAGACAGTAAGGACCCACCCGTTGTATTGGTCGCCCTGCAAAGGGAAACGAACTGTTGCCATTTGCAAGAGACACCACCATGGCAGAGAACTGACGTCATCAGACTGTGGCAGAGGAGATAACTTCATTGAAACCTGCGGCTACAGGTGTGTAATTCCCTAGCCTTCCCTCTCCACACATTGGGGAAACTTTAAGGGCCCCTCCCAGCTCTCCCGTGAGCACGATAGCCAGACCCAGGGAATCAGAGGTGGCGTGGGACCCGCGGTGCAGAACTACGACTCCCACCAGTGCTGACAGCTGAGGTCTCTTAAATCAGCTACCGGGGGAGTGGCTACCAGAGGGCAAGTAAAATTCGCTGAGGATTCTCAGCCCCAAGCTCTACAAACTTAGGGTCTGAGGGAATGGCAAACTGGAAGAGTGTGCCCAGTCGTTCATGAAAACAGGGCTCCCGGGAGCAGCAGACCTGGCCTGTAGCCAGTATTGTGGTGAGCGGCACCTGTGAGAGGGGCCTGGCTAGAGGAAAAGTGGGAAGTGACTACACACAAGAGGAGACCCTAGGCACTCAGGATTGGAGACTCGCCCAGTCTGGGAGGAGCTGCTGCACAGTGATTGGTTCCCGCGTATTGACAGGAGAAACTTGGCCTGGTGGGCACAGTGGCACCTACTGGAAGAGAAGTTAATCAAACTCTAAGACTGCATTTATTAGTTTTTTTTTTCTTTTCACTTTTTTTGATTGATTGATTTGGGTTTTTCTTTCATTTTCATTTTTCTTGTTGATTTTTTAATTTTTATTTTTACAATTTTTTTAAAATTTTTTTTCTTCTAATTTTTTTATTATTTAAAAAAAATTTTATTTCCTATTTTTTTCTTCTTTTCATTTCTTTTCAATTATCTTATCCCCCCTTCCTTGAATTCTACCTGCTTACTCTCATTCTCTTTAGTGACTTCTTCACTTCCCTTCTAATACCTTTCCTCCCAAGCATCAAATAAATTTATAGGAGTAAACAGTAACTCAGCAGTCAAACAGAACAAGAAGTAACATGAGCATCTTGAAAAAGCAAGGAAGAAAAGGAGTACAAACAATGCAGGACAGCCTAAATATTCAGGAGGACCTAGAGTCATCAAAAAATGGTCATATAAAGAACTCAAGGAACACCTTAGACAGATGGAATGGAACCTTAAAGAGGATACAAGACAGCAAATTCAAGCAGCAAAAGAACACATTGAGAATGAATTACATAAACAGATAAAAGAAGAAGTTAAGCATCTTTATCAGGAGATAGACATTATAAAAAATAATCAAACAATAATTCTAGAAATGAAGGAAACGATAAACCAAATTAAAAACTCAATTGAGGATATCACCAACAGAGTGGAGCAAGTAGAAGCCAGAATGTCAGATAATGAAGACAAAATATATCATCTTGAAAAGAGTCTAGCCAACTCAGAAAGGCTGGTAAAAAATCACGAGAAAAACATCCAAGAGTTATGGGATAAACTAAAAAAAACCAAACTTACGAGTCATCGGGATAGAAGAAGATACAGAGATTCAAACCAAGGGAATGAGTAACCTGCTGAATGAAATAATAACAGAAAACTTTCCAGAAATAAAAAAGGAAACAGATACACAAATTGAAGATGCATACAGGACACCGAGCACACAAAATCACAGTAGACCAATGCCAAGACACATTGTTATGAAGATATCCAATATACAGAACAAAGAGAAAATATTAAAAGCTACAAGAGAAAGGAGACAGATTACATTCAGGGGTAAACCAATAAGGTTAACAATGGATTTTTAATCACAGATGCTGAAAGCAAGAAGGTCATGGAACAATGTATTTCAAACACTAAAAGACAATGGATGCCAACCAAGAATTCTGTATCCAGCAAAATTAAGCTTCAGGTATGACAACAAATAAAAATCTTTCAAGATAAACAAAAGTTAAAAGAATTTGCAGCCAGAAAACCAGCATTGCAAAGCATTTTGAGCAAAACACCACACGAGGAAGAAATGAAAAACAATAACCAAAACCAGCAGTGGGAAGTGCCTCGGTAAAGACAGAGGGCGAGGGGAAAGATAATCATGGAGAAACAAACTAATTTTTTTAAAAAAAGGATAAATAATCAAACATGGATGGAAGTACAAACCATATATCAATAGTAACTCTAAATGTTAATGGCTTAAACTCTCCAATAAAGCGACATAGGCTGGTATCATGGATTAAAAAAACAAATCCAACAATATGCTGCCTCCAGGACACAAATCTGATTGGAAAAGACATACACAGGCTGAAGGTGAAAAGATGGGAAAAAATATACCATGCACACGGTCCTCGTAAGCAAGCAGGGGTGTCCATCCTCATATCGAATAAAATCAACTTCAAGACTAAGTTAATCAAAAGGGATAAAGAAGGACCTTATATACTGTTAAAAGGAACCATTCACCAACAAGACATAACAATTATCAATATTTATGCACCAACTAATGGTGCTGCGACATTCATAAAACAAATTCTCTTCAAGTTCAAGAATCAAATAGACCACAACACAATAATTATGGGTGACTTCAACACACCTCTCTCACCATTGGACAGGTCCTCCAAACAAAAGTTGAATAAAGAAACTATAGAACTCAACACCACAATCAATAACCTAGACTTAAGTGACATATATAGAATATATCAGCCATCATCAAATGGATATACTTTTTTCTCAGCAGCACATGGATCCTTCTCAAAAATAGACCATATATTATGCCATAGGGCAACACTCAGTAAATATAAAGGGGTGGAGATAATACCATGCATTTTATCTGATCATAATGAAATGAAACTGGAAATCAATGATAAAAGAAGGAAGGAAAAATCCTACATCACATGGAAAATGAACAATATGTCACTTAATGATCAATGGGTTACATGTAGAAGACATAAAGGAGGAAATCAAAAAATTCTTAGAGATAAATGAAAATACAGACACAACATATCAGAATCTATGGGACACAATGAAAGCAGTTTTAAGAGGAAAATTCATTGCCTGGTGGTCATTCCTCAAAAAAAGAAAAAACCAACAAATAAATGAGCTCACACTTCATCTGAAAGCCCTAGAAAAGGAAGAGCAAAACAACAGCAAATGTAGGAGAAGGCAAGAAATAATTAAAATCAGAGCGGAAATTAATGAAATTGAAACAAAAGAAACTATTGAAAAAATTAACAAAACTAAAAGTTGGTTCTTCGAAAAAATAAATAAGATCGACAGACCAT
This sequence comes from Spermophilus citellus, assembly GCF_964194105.1. Lineage (NCBI taxonomy): Eukaryota > Metazoa > Chordata > Mammalia > Rodentia > Sciuridae > Spermophilus > Spermophilus citellus. Next base: position 103,363 of record NW_027673195.1, on the reverse strand, counting down.
TAGCCATGCTAACGAAGAGAAGAAGAGAGAGAACTCAAATTACTAACATACGGGATGAAAAAGGCAATATCACAACAAATGCTACAGAAATACAGAAGACAATTAGAAATTATTTTGAAAACCTATATTCCAATAAAATAGAAGATAGTGAAGACATCGATAAACTTCTTAAGTCATATGATTTGCCCAGACTGAGTCAGGAGGATACACACAATTTGAACAGACCAATATCAATGGATGAAATTGAAGAAGCCATCAAAAGACTACCAACCAAGAAAAGCCCAGGACTGGATGGGTATACAGTGGAGATTTACAAAACCTTTAAAGAAGAATTAATACCAATACTTTTCAAGTTATTTCAGGAAATAGAAAAAGAGGGAGCTCTTCCAAATTCATTCTATGAGGCCAACATCACCCTGATTCTGAAACCAGACAAAGACACCTCAAAGAAAGAAAACTACTGATGAATATCTCTATTGAACCTAGATGCAAAAATCCTCAATAAAATTCTGGCGAATCGAATACAAAAACACATCAAAAAAATTGTGCACCATGATCAAGTAGGATTCATCCCTGGGATGCAAGGATGGTTCAATATATGGAAATCAATAAATGTTATTCACCACATCAATAGACTTAAAGATAAGAACCATATGATCATCTCGATAGATGCAGAGAAAGCATTCAACAAAGTACAGCATCACTTTATGTTCAAAACATGAGAAAAACTAGGGATAACAGGAACTTACCTTGACATTGTAAAAGCTATCTATGCTAAGCCTCAGGCTAGCATCATTCTGAATGAACAAAAGTTAAAGGCATTCCCTCTAAAATCTGGAACAAGACAGGGATGCCTTCTATCACCACTTCTATTCAATATAGTTCTCAAAACACTGGCCAGAGCAATTAGAGAGATGAAAGAAATTAAAGGTATAAAAATAGGAAAAGAAGAACTTAAATTATCACTATTTGTAGATGACATGATTCTATACCTAGAAGACCCAAAAGGGTGTACAAAAAAACTACTAGAACTAATAAATGAATTCAGCAAAGTTGCAGGATATAAAATCAACACGCATAAATCAAAGACATTTCTGTGTATCAGCGACAAAACTTCTGAAACGGAAATGAGGAAAAACACTCCATTCACAATATCCTCAAAAAAAAAAAATAAAATACTTGGGAATCAACCTAACAAAAGAGGTGAAAGATTTATACAATGAAAACTACAGAACCCTAAAGAGAAGTAAAAGAAGATCTTAGAAGATGGAAAAATATACCCTGTTCATGGATAGGCAGAACTAACATTATCAAAATGGCGATATTACCAAAAGTTCTCTATAGGTTTAATGCAATGCCAATCAAAATCCCAATGGCATTTCTTGTAGAAATAGATAAAGCAATCATGAAATTCATATGGAAAAATAAAAGACCCAGAATAGCAAAAGCAATTCTAAGCAGGAAGTGTGAATCAGGCGGTATAGTGATACCAGATTTCAAACTATATTACAGAGCAATAGTGACAAAAACAGCATGGTACTGGTACCAAAACAGGCGGGTGGACTAATGGTATAGAATAGAGGACACAGAAACCAATCCACAAAACTACAACTATCTTATATTTGATAAAGTGGCTAAAAGCATGCAATGGAGGAAGGATCGCATCTTCAACAAATGGTGTTGGGAAAACTGGAAATCCATATGCAACAACATGAAACTGAATCCCTTTCTCTCGCCATGCACAAAAGTTAACTCAAAATGGATCAAGGAGCTTGATATTAAATCAGAGACACGACGTCTGATAGAAGAAAAAGTTGGCTATGATCTACATACTGTGGGGTCGGGCTCCAAATTCCTTAATAGGACATCCATAGCACAAGAGTTAACAACAAGAATAAACAAACGGGACTTACTTAAACTAAAAAGCTTTTTCTCAGCAAGAGAAACAATAAAAGAGGTAAATAGAGAGCCTACATCCTGGGAACAAAATTTTACTCCTCACACTTCAGATAGAGCCCTAATATCCAGAGTATACAAAGAACTCAAAAAATTAGACAATAAGATAACAAATAACCCAATCAACAAATGGGCCAAGGACCTGAACAGACACTTCTCAGAGGCGGATATACAATCAATAAACAAGTACATGAAAAAATGCTCACCATCTCTAGTAGTCAGAGAAATGCAAATCAAAACCACCCTAAGATACCATCGCACTCCAGTAAGATTGGCAGCCACTATGAAGTCAAACAACAACAAGTGCTGGCGAGGATGTGGAGAAAAGGGTACACTTTTACATTGCTGGTGGGACTGCAAATTGGTGCGGCCAATTTGGAAAGCAGTTTGGAGATTCCTGGGAAAGCTGGGAATGGAACCACCATTTGACCCAGCTATTGCCCTTCTCGGACTATTCCCTGAAGACCTTAAAAGAGCATGCTACAGGGATACTGCCACATCAATGTTCATAGCAGCGCAATTCACAATAGCTAGACTGTGGAACCAACCCAGATGCCCTTCAATAGATGAATGGATAAAAAAAATGTGGTATCTATACACAATGGAGTAGTATACAGCAATAAAAAATGACAAAATCATAGAATTTGGAGGGAAATGGATGGCACTAGAGCAGATTATGCTTAGTGAAGCTAGCCAATCCCTAAAAAACAAATACCAAATGTCTTCTTTGATATAATGAGAGCAACTAGGAACAGAGCAGGGAGGAAGAGCAGGAAGAAAAGATTAACATTAAACAGAGACATGAGGTGGGAGGGAAAGGGAGAGAAAAGGGAAATTGCATGGAAATGAAGGGAGACCCTCATTGCTATACAAAATTACATATATGATGTTGTGAGGGGAATGGGAAAATAAACAAGGAGAAAAATGAATTACAGTAGATGGGGTAGGGAGAGAAGATGGGAGGCGATTGGAGGGGGGATAGTAGGGGATAGGAAAGGTAGCAGAATAGAACAATTACTAATAGGGCATTATGTAAAATTGTGGATGTGTAACCGACATGATTCTGCAATCTGCATTTGGGGTAAAATTGGGGGTTCATAACCCACTTCAATCTAATGTATGAAATATGATATGTCAAGACCTTTGTAATGTTGTGAACAACCAATAAAAAAATAAAATAAAATAAAATGTTAAAATAAAACATGAATTCTGTCAAAAAAAAAGAACAATACTAACAAGTTGAGCAGAGAGGAAATATTACATAGCAGTGATATACTATTAATAGAGCTGTGTGCACTAACAGCATTCTCAATTTCCTCCCCCATGCAATAAAATATCATGCAGTTGAAAGATACACTACTTACTGATTAGATAACACATACATGTGTTTGTGACATTCAGTTTCTGGGCAGCTGCTCAACTTGGCAGGTCAGATCCAATAGATAAGGAAGACACTCTCTTCACACAAGACAGTGTTTCCTTGAGTAATACTATGAAAACAAGAGAGAAAGCAAAAGTGAAAGACACAGGCAACTGTATTGCCAGACTAGGAAAACCCAACCACTGAACCTATGTACTGGGGAGTCCCAAAGAGCTTTTCAGGGTCCTGACTGGGAAGTGCTGAGCAGAGCACCCTCTCCACAGGTGAGAATCTGAAGTCTTGTTCTAACTTGTATTGAAAGTGAGGCCAAATAAATACAACTTAGAACAAATAAAACTTCATTCTAACATCTTGCATGAACTGGTGATCCCCTGAAGAACACCAAGAACTCCCAAGAACAGGTCAGATCCTAGAGGAGGGAGTGATAGCCTTGAGATGACTAAATAAATTGGGATTCCAATGAGTGAGCCACCGAGCCAGATGCATTGAGAAATCAGCATTTTTTAGCTGTTTCATCAAAGATTGCAGACATCATTCAATCAAGAAAAGGGAAGATCTTTAGTATTTTCCTTAGACCTCTAAGACTGAAACTTCCCTCCTGGCCATATAAACAGTTTAAACTCTCATATGTAAAATGAAGCCAGTTTTCTGCATAAAATAATGTGGAGATAAGCATGAAACCTAGATATTTACCCTTTGGAATAAAGAATGGTGTGAATATTATTCTCCTAGAACTTATCATTATATTTCAATATTTATTTTCCCAAATAAAGTTAAATGAAATGTTGGTGGGTGGTGTTTTGTTGACCCAAAAGGCTCACATATGAAGAGAATATTGTGTTTTTACTTTTTGAACAGGACTTGTAGAAGAGAGTCTAGAGGTTTATTTCAATCAAAATTGTGTTTCTCTCTCTGTGGTGTCATGGGCTCTTGGAGCTGTAAGATCTGAGGAGGGACATGGTTAGTTTATAGTATCTTATAATTACTGGGTTGCAGAGGGTTTTGGGAGACCATGACACATGCTATCTATCGTATAATCCAATAAGTATAACAAGCATTATATTGTAAATTATTAAGTAGAACCAAAGGGTCTACAAAATCTAAATATATAAAGAAATAAAAAAATGTGGGGACATAAATGCTCCTATAGTATGTCTTTTTCTTTTTACAGTCATCATTTTACATGTTTCTAGTTACACTTTTCTACTGGGTATCCAAAACTAAAGAAGTGGTCCCAAATTGTGATGTTTTTCCTACACTAGAGGTGAGTATAGTCACCTCAGTGATGAACGTCATAGAATTCATGAGGAACTGCATGGTTTCTTCAGTCCAAGAGTCAGGATGGGCCTATGGACCATGTGGATTCCCCAGGAAACATTAAGAATATTTCCCCTTCAGCCACCCTCCTTTATTGCCTGAATACGCACATTGGCTCCTAGTCTCATGTGTCTTTCTCCTCTCCCTGATTGGGAGCTTGTAGATCCCTTAGGGTGTACTCCTACTCTATAAGGTGAAATGTTAAACTCTTAATTCAAACTAGGGTTATCTGGGCATTATTTTAGTATCCCTAGGTCCTTCCTATAACTGTCTTAATTTTCCCATGATTACAAACAAGAGAGTATATCATTTACATAAATAATATTATCCAAATAATACTTGATTAAACATATGAAATAATTAGTGGAGATGTTATAGCATTATTTACCCAACAGAAAGTTTTACTATTGCATCGATCCATTAGCAAAGTGAATAGTGGGAGATGTGTGACCTAATAACATCATTAAATGCATGACAAGGTTAACATTAAGAAATTCACACTTTATTTAGCAACAAATTGCATCTGTAATGAAATATAAGTAAAAAGCTCTGTAAAACTTGCATGGGGGACCATGCTTTGACCCTAGGGACGTGAGAAGTTTTGCAAGTTCAAAGCCAGGCTCCATAACTTAGTGAGGCACTATACAACTTAGCAAAACCTATCTCTAAATATAAATGAAAAAAAAAATCTTAGGATGTGGTTTTCTGATTAAGTGCCCCTAAGTTTAAGAGGCTCTTAAAAATTTAAATTTTAAATTTCATATAAATCTTAAGAGCCTTCTGAAATAATCAACTCTGAGTATTATTATTTCTCCAGTTGTGAAAAATGAGACTCTTTAGTAATTGTTGATTTATACTAAAATTATATCCTTTTAGGGATGCACAATTCTATACTTGTATTTCCTTATTTCTACAATATCTGGTAAGATGTTAAAAAAATTTTCAGCAAATATCAAAAGCAAATACCCATTTTCTACATTTAAATGTTTTTTTTTTCTACCTAGGTCCCAAATACTACAAGAGATGGGCTATAGATAAGAAACTTACTATATTTGTCAAGGTGTTTTTGTAAATATTTTGCTGTTATCTAAGGTACACACTTTGGAAAAATGCTACTCCACATTTGCTACAGATATTAAGTCAGAAATTAAATAATGTCGGAAATTTGAATACAGACTTGGACACATTCTTGGGTTTCTATATGCTATAAATCCTCCAGTGTTTTAAAAATGTTTGATCAATGGCCAAAAGCTTTGCAAAAATTTTTCCACACGTCCTCTCACTCGTATGAATTCTGAGGTGTTGAGTAGGTTGTGAACAACTATTGGAGACTCTGTCACCTATTTTACATTTATATAATTTCTGTGCTATCATATCGCTGGTGTGAAATAGTGTTGAACTACTGTGAAATAAGGGTTGATTCATCCTTAAAGACACTGATGCAATGTTTTCATTGTAAAACTTCTCTCCAGTATAAAATCTATAATGTTTAGTAAGATGTGATCTTCAATATTAAAAGCTATGCCATTCTTCACATTTATATGACTTCTTTCTAGTATGGGTTCTCTGGTGTCGAGTAAGTGATGATTGTTGATTAAAATCTTTGCCACATTCTCTACATTTGTAGGGCTTCTCTCCAGTGTGGATTCTCAGGTGCTGAGTAAGTGTTATTTTTTGATTAAAACTTTTGCCACATTCTTTACATTTGTAGGGCTTCTCTCCAGTGTGGATTCGCTGGTGCTGAGTAAGTGATGATTTTTGACTAAAACTCTTGCCACACACTGTACATTTGTAGGGCTTATCCCCAGTATGAATCCTGTTGTGGTAATAGAGATGTGAGTTTGTATAAAAACTTTTGCCACACAATTTACATTTGTAGGGCTTCTCTCCAGTATGAATATTTTTGTGCCAAATACGTTTTGAGATGCTATTAAAAGCTTTGCCACATTCTTCACAGCTGTAGGGCTTCTCCCCAGTGTGAATTCGCTGGTGGGGAGTAAGTGATGATATGTGAGTAAAACTCTTGCCACACATTTTACATTTGTAGGGCTTCTCTCCAGTATGAATCCTGTTATGGCAATAGAGATGTGAGATGCTATTAAAAGCTTTGCCACACTCTTTACACCTGTAGGGCTTCTCTCCACTGTGGATTCGATGGTGATGAGTAAGTGATGATTTATGACTGAAACTTTTGCCACACAGTTTACATTTGTAGGGCTTCTCTCCAGTATGAATCCTGTTGTGGCAATCAAGATGTGAATTTCTATTAAAACTTTTGCCACATACTTTACATTTGAAGAGCTTCTCTCCAGTATGAATTCTGTGGTAATTTTTAAGGCTTGGTTTTCTACTGAAACCTTTGCAAAATTGTTTACACATGTAGGGCATCACTCCAGGGTGTGTCCACTGGTGACAAATAAGATTGGAGCTTTCATTAGAAGTTTTGTCACATTCTTTGCATTTGCATGGCATATCTTCTGTATGAACACTGTGATGTTGAGTAAAGTTCTTGAGTGCATTGCATTCTTCACACTGGTAGGTCTTCTCTGCAGAATAAATTTTTTAATGTTGAGTAAGGGTTGAAAAACTTTTTAAGGCTTTCCCACTCTTTTTATATTTACAGGTCTTTCCTTCAGTATAAATCCTCTGATACTTAACAAGTTGTAACATTTCACTAAAAGTTTTTTCACATTCTTTAAATTTGTAGAATTTATCACTGTCATAGTATCTGCTGTGTTTAAAAAATATATCAAAGCATTTGCCTGCTCAATACCTTCCCTACTTATCGGGCTCTCTTTCTCTATAAATTCTCTTGTATTAAGCAAGCTCTGCACTGTAGTTAAGAGCCCTTTCACATATCTTACACTTGCAACTTTTGTCTTCACTATGAATATTTTAATGAATACTAGTTTTTGATCACTGAAGCAAGACTTTCCTACATTTTTCATCTTGATAAATTTCCTTTAGAAAAGAATTAGGATTTCTCTATAGTCATAATTTTTATCACCAATGTAAATATACTTGTCATTACTCAGGGTAGAGACATGGCTTATTGTGTTACTTATAGCATTATCTATATAGTGCACTTTTCAGAAATCTGTATCAGAATTGTCATTGAGCAATAGTGGGAAGTAGAAATTTTTCTACAAATTTTAATATTTTGTCCATTTGGGCACAAGGAGAAATTCATCTTTTGTTTCAGAAAAATGGACATTTTATAAAGAAACTCCCAAAAGGTTCACTTTTAGAAATATCTTTTCTGTGCAAATGTTTGACTGGAATTTTAACTCAGTGCTACTTTTATAATTGGCCAAGTTAAAAACTGATGCATGGACTAGATTTCAAATTTTCCACATTGCCTTTCAGTTCAAAAATGGCTATGGATTTATTCTTAAAATACATATAAAACTCCTCAAAATAATTGGAATACATTGAATTTTTGTTTCAGATATTAATTTTCTCTGGTGTCTTTTGACCATAAAATTTTTATCATAAATAGGGACTACTGATTGATTTTGTCTATTACAATACAATTTTTGAACTTTACTCTCACCTATATTTTCCCATTGTTTTCTTGGTTGTAAATAGTCAAAGTCCCACTTTCCATATCTTCCTTCTCTCTCTTTTATTTCCTGCTCTGGTAAAATTTCTCGAGGATGATGAGAAGTCATGGCTGTAATAAATAAAAATAACAAACATGTTTACTTACTGTACTGGGCTGAGTATATTTTGCAAACCTAAGAAATTACAGCAAAAATAACATCAACAGGGGAGTGGATTTTTAAATCCAAGTCTATCATTACTGTAGAAATATATAAATCAAATAAAAATACACACAGAAAATTACTTTGAAAATTTTTCTATTCCTCTTTGTGTTCACAGTATCGAAGATGAGTACATTACTATGGAGAGTAATATAGTAGAGAAAAATCCATTGTGTTACACAAAGATTTTCCTCATTCAGAATATATTTTAACTCTACCAACTTTCTTCTGTTTTATTAAAATATAAAAATCTGAAACATGTGAATATTTGGGGACTGTTCAAAAAGGGCTTCCTGCTTACCAACAGAAAAAAAAACATGGCTAAATCAACTGTAAGGAAAGTTATGAATTACTCAAAGGGAATAGTCAATAATCATTTAAAAGAAGTTTACTGAACTAAACCAACACACAAAAACCAGAATAAAAATTAGTCAAGATTTGTTAATAGTAATAAGGAGAAAGTGTATGTTTAAAGACTTTCTTCAGAAAACGTCTGAAAGAGTCAGGGGTGGTTGTACAAAGCAACATAGGAGATTGAGCTAGAGGATCAAATTTTGAAGGCCAGACAAAGTAAAAAATGCAAAGTGCTAAATCGCCCTTTAGTTCTCTTTCCAGTACTAATAAACACATCTCAGAAAATAGGAAAAATGAAACATCCAAGCAGCTCAGTTTTCTCCAAGTTGTAAAGACTCAAAGTAGGTTTTAATCCAAGTTTAAAAACTCAGAATACTGAGAGCATCCAAGAGAAAAAGATGGGTCACCTAGAAATGTGTAATTATATAATTGTGAAATCCTTATTTGAATCTTCACAACACAGGAAGGAATTTGAGTCTATCTATATTCAAGGGATGAAAGAATAAAATTATCAACCAAGACATTATATTCACAGCTACTACCTTTCCAAAGAGAAGGAAAATGAAGACTTTAAACATATAAAAATACACACACTATTCATCATCACTGGATCTGTTCTCCAAAAATTACTAAATGTAATCCTCCATAATAAAATGTAAGTGCACAGCATCATAAGTCATATGAAATTTTAAATATTTCTTGGCAAAAACAATTCTATTTTAATGTAATGATGGGTCTCCAAACATGTAATTTTGCAATAGAATTTGAAAGAAAAAAGCATAGCAACAATACTGTTAATTGGCATATACACCTGTAACAATAATATAATTTTAAAAGGACACATAAATATATTCAGTTTTTTAATAAAGTGAAGTCAAGTTGATACTCATACAAATTATGAGTAGGAGATTCTTCATTTTTAGAGTTTTTTGTTGGCAACTGCAAGATTAAAAAATTCTGATCAAAATAAACCTTGGATATCTGAATTAACTCTAAATATTGCAACTGTAGGTAGTCTACAGGATACTCTAAATCTAAGAACACACACATACTGAAAGCAAAAGGATATAATAATGACACATACAAAAGTGATCGAACAAAACCTGGGCTGTCTAAATTATAGTACACAAAACATAGTTTAAGACAGTTATAGGACATAGAAGACTTTTAAATTTAAAAAAAAAACTTTGAAAAGAGGCAAAAGAGAGAAAAGGACCTTTTCCCTAGGTTCTGAATTAAGAGTAAATACATTCGCTACGTACTTCATACTTCCCAAACACACAAAGAAAACACTGAGAGGGTTGAATGAAAACAAAGAATCACTGTCATACTAAGAGACATCAATCCCCACTTACTGAAAAGGGAAATACAGTGACGCAAAATGGTAATTGCAAAGCATAAGACTTTGAAAATATTTTGAAACTACGATAGACATAGAATCCCTGTTCTTAATCACAAGTGGAATATTGTGCTGATTAGATCAATTTTATATATTAAAACAAAGTTTAATAAATATTTAAGTGATAGTTATTTTGTAACCAACATGGAATAAGCATTTGAAGTCAAAAGTGGTAGGGATTTTCAAAAATCCCTAAATATGTGTCAGTTGATTGAACACTCTTGGGCATGCTGTTGTTCAAAATTGAAAGATTAAATTTAAAGATGTTTATACTACTTAAAGTTAACTAGAGGCTCCATGTAATATTCATTAACGTCCCATTGTTAAAAATTTTTTTTCAGAGAAATCTTACCTTAAAATTGTATGAATATCCCCCAAAATACAAATAAGGTTATTTCCCAGCAAAAAAATATACTAAACGTTATAGCATTTAATGGTAAATGCAAACATGGAGTCAGTAGATGGAGTTCTTAATGAGTGTGGCAATAAGCCCTCACATCAATAGCAAATTAAAAACATTGCACACCAGTGTTGTTACATTGTTATTCAACAGAGCCATCATGGGGGATGCAAACCAAATATCCCGTGAAAAGAACGATGAGCCATATTGGAATATAAAACTACAGAACTTTGAAGTGAAAGCATGTATTCTAATTATATATTTTACAAAATGTATGTACACTAGGTTAACTGAAATGTCACAGAAAGAATACTGCAGAATTCTACGAACATGACCTCTCTAAACTAAAAAAGAAGCTTTCTGAACAAAAGGGAATAGTTTTGTGATGAGGAGACAGAAATGAGCCCTTGCTTCCTATGCATTGTGGGTTTTTTTTTCTTTTGAGATTTAAACTTTGTAGAGATATATTGCATAACAATTTGAATTAATGTTACTGAACTGTATATTTACAATTTTGGAGACAGTAAGTTTTACTTTGTGGTTTTGATTACACTGAAAATTAATAGATAAAGAGAATTGCAACATTTCTCAAAGCTACATTTAAAATAATGTGGTCCTTATCCTTGAAATAAGAACAAGCTCATCAATATACAAATGATGAGCATGCATGTAATCTCAACTACTAGGAAGTCTGAGGCAGGCGAATTGCAATTTTAAGACATCCTCAATAACTTAGTGAGAACCTCTCTCCAAATATGAGTGAAAAGGAGCTTGGGGTGTAGTTCAGCATGAGAGTATCACAGCCATCAATCCCCAATACAATTACACATAGAAAATTTCAATTTCTACATACATGGGCAGAATGAAAGGCCAATCAAGATAAAATACAAAAGTCATGTACAAAAGAGGCTTAATATTTATACAAGCAAAAGCACATATAATATTTTGGCAATACAAAGAAGAATCATACATATCTTAGTTTGTGAAGCAATTAACTTATATTAGCAAACCCAGTCTATAACATGGAACCTACTGTACACAATTAAAAAAAGAGAAAAAAACAACCAAATTGTAAATATGTACAGATGTATTATTTTACAAATCCTCTAACTCAAATAAAACTTACACCATCTCTCAAAACAGCAGTCTTTGTCCAACTTGACATTCATTCCATGGCAGATAATTTCACAGAAAATCCATTACACATATCAGAAAGAACAGTGATAAGAAAATTTTAGTGAAAAAATATATACAAATAAGATGAGAGACACTGACTTATGATAGTAATGTATTACAATGGGTGGACCTAGAGGTCTCCATAAATGTGCATACTTTCCTGCAAATAATGGAAGAAGGGCAGGAGTTGTAGAGTAGTGTTAAAGAGCTTGTCTAGCATATGAGAGGCCCTGGGTTCAATTCTCCGTATCATATATGGACAAATAGGAAATTCATTAACAACTAAAAATATTTTTAAAATTATGGAAGAGCTGTCAGATAATATTGACACTCACAAGGCAAGGGGAGTGTTTTGTTGTTAATTTGAATGTATGGAAATATTACTGGAGGAAAAGCAGGATACTACATAATTTTAAAGCACAAAACACAGGACAGGTTTTTCTATGATAACAAGAGAAAAAATTCAAAGCTTCTAAAAAGTGTTTTCTGCTGGATAATGTCTCAATGAACCTTTTTGAATTTAGATTTCCTCCTCTACCTCAACTATGTCCTCTAGTATATGTGGGCCACAGGATTTGACATCACTGCATTCCTCTAAGTCAACCATATGTCAAGTGAAAGATATATATCATGCCAACAAAGGAAAACATTAAGGATGAAAATAAACATCATTAACATTGTCTAGTCAGCACCAAGAACTAAAACATCTTCTTTATTGAAAGCATAAATCTGCAACACATTCTTGTGGAGAAGTTCCCAAAAGATATACTTCAAGGGAAGAAAACTAAATAATGATAATTAGGAATTTTGAAGGAAAGTTATGCTCACCCACAAAGACTAGGTTGCTGTAGGTCTCCAACATCACTTCTCTATATAAATTCTGCTGAGCAGGATCCAGGCATTCCCATTCCTCCTTAGAGAAATCAATAGCCACATCCCTGAATGTCAATGGCTCCTGAAATAAAAATTGTTAGATCAATAGAACATGGACCAAACCATTATTCAGTTTTTAATATGAATTAAGAGTTAGTAGAACTTACTGTCATGAAGGAGAGTGACTTTAATTATGGAATAAGATACTTTGCATTATCTAATTCAGAGGAAAATACATAAGTCTAAAAACAGTATATACATTCCATATCAGAGTGAAGTGAAGGATATATACCATAATCCAAGCACTGAATAAAAGCCCAACTCCTAACTTTTCTGCCATCAGTGAATGTGAAATTTGGCAGAAATTCCAGATGCAAATCAGAGTTGTCAAAGATATTCTCATAAGGAGATTGTGCACAAGGGAGACAAAAAGACTGGTAAAAAAGCTTTTGAAAACAGTCTGGTTCCTATTCTCTCTGCTTTCTATCCATGAGATAGATTGAACTCCCCAATACAATTAGTTTCAAGTATCATCCATGACACATTCTCAATGTGTAAAATATTCATAAAATATTAATGTTCGGAGACATGTAAAGTGACACTTCCACCTCGTGAAAAGACAAACTTGAATTATTTCAAGTTCTATAAGCAGTTAAATGAGTGAATAAATTTGGTACAATAGAATGAATAATGGGTTACAGAAGACTTCAAGGAGGAGATTAAAAAATTCTTAGAGGTAAACAAGAACATAGACACAACATATCAAAATCTCCTGGACACTATGAAAGCAGTACTAGGAGGAAACTTCATTGCATGGAGTTCATTCCTTAAAAGAAGAAAAAGTCAATAATTGATCTCATACTTCATCTCAAAGCCCTAGAAGAACAAATCAACAGCAAAAGCATTAGAAGGCAAGAAATAATTGAAATTAGAACTGAAATTGAATTAAAAGAAACAATTAAACCTTGACAAAAAGTTGGTTCTCTGACAGATCCCTAGCTATGCTAATGAAAAGAAGGAGAGAAAAAATTCAAATTATCAGCATACATGATGAAAAAGGCAATATCCCAAAAGACACTACAGAAATAGAGAGGATATTTAGAAATTATCTTGAAAATGTATACCCCAATAAAATAGAAGACATTGAAGGCATAAACAAATTTCTTAAGTCATATGATATGCCCAGATTGAATCAGGAAACATACAAAATTTAAACAGACCAATATTAAATGATGAAATACAAGATGCCATCAGAAGCTTATGAACCAAGAAAAGTCCAGGCCCAGATAGATACACTGCTGAGTTAAACAAGACCTTTAAAGAAGAAATTCAAAATACCAATATTATTAAATTCATTTCAGAAAATAGAGAAAGAAGGAGCATGTCCAAACTCATTCAATGAGGCCAATATCACCCTGATCCCCAAACCAGGCAGGGACAAATGAAAGAAAGAAAACTTCAGGCCAATATCTCTAATGAACATAGATGCAAAAAATTTGAATAAAATTCTGGCAAATTAAATACAAAAACATATTAAAAAGGTCGTGCACCAAGATAAAGTGGGGTTTGTCCAGGAATACAGGGTTGGTTCAACATATGTAAATCAAAAAAGGTAATTCATCACATCAATAGACTTAAAAATAAGAATCATATGATCATCTCGAGAGACACAGAAAAAACATTTGACAAAATACAGCACCCTTTCATGTTAAAAAAAATTAGAAAAACTTAAGACAACAGGAACATACCTCAACATCATATTAGCTCTCTACATTAAGCCTAAGGCCAACATAATTCTAAAGGGAGAAAAACTAAAGGCATTTCCTCAAAAAACTGGAACAAGACAGGGGGTGCTCTCTCTCACCATTTCTATTCAACATATTTCTTGAAACACTGGCAAGAGCAATTACACAGATGAAAGAAATTAAAAAAAATAACTACAGGAAAAGAACTTAAATTAGCACTATTTGCTGAAAATACGATTCTATACCTAGAAGACCCCAAAAGCACCACCAGAAAACTTCTAGAAAAATGAACTCAGCAAATCACCAGGATATAAAATTAACACACATTAAAAAAAGGCATTTCTGTACTTCAGTGACAAAGCCTCAAGAAGGAAATAAGAAAATCTACCCCATTTTCAGTAACTTCAAAAAAAGAAAACATAAGATATTTGGGAATCAGCCTAACAAAAGAGGTGAAAGATCTATACAAGGAAACCTACAGAACCCTAAAGAAAGAAATCAAAGAAGACCTTAGAAGATGGAAAGATCTACCTTACTCTTGCATAGGCAGAATTAATATTATCAACACTACCATACAACCAAAAGCACTATACTGATTTAATGCAATTCTGTTCAAAATCCCAATGACATTTCTCATAGAAATAGAAAAAGCAATCATGAAATTCATCTGGAAAAATAAGAATCCCAGAATAGCTAAAGCAGTTATAAGCAGGAAGAGCAAAGAAGGTGGTATGACTATACCAGACCTTAACTATACTACAGAGCAATAGTAACAAAAACAGCATGGTATTGGCACTAAAACAGGCCAGTAGACCAATGGTACAGAATAGAGGACACACAGACTAACTCACAAAATTACAATTATCTTACATTAGACAAAGGTGCCAAGAACATGGATTGGAGAAAAGATAGCCTCTTCAACAAACGGTGCTGGGAAAACTGGAAATCCATTTTCAAAAAATAAAATGAAAACCCTATCTCTCACCATGCACAAAATTCAACTCAAATTGGATCAAGGACCAAGGATTTTAACCAGAGACTCTGCATCTAATAGATAAAAAAGTAGGCCATAATCTTCATCACATGGGGCTAGGCCACCCCAACTTCCTTAATAAGATGCCTATAGCACAAGAATTAAAACCAAGAATCAACAAATGGGATGGATTCAAACTAAAAACTTTCTTCTCAGAAAAAAAATCTGAGGTGAACAGAGAGCCTACACGCTGGGAGTAGATTTTTATCCCTCACAAATCAGATAGAGAATATCTAGTATATAAAGAACTCAAAATGCTAAGCACCAAAAAACCCCAATAATCCAATCAACAAATTGGCCAAGGACCTGAACACATACTTTTCAGAAAATGATGTAGTATCAATCAACAAATATTTTTTAAAAAGTTCATCATCTCTTGCAATTAGAGAAATGTAAATAAAAACCACTCTAAGATATCATCTCACTCCAGTCAGAATGACAGCTACCATAAAGACAAACAACAAGTGTTGGCAAGGATGTGAGGGAAAAGGCACACTCATACACGGCTGGTGGGACTGCAAATTGGTGCAAACAACATGGAAAACTGTATAGAGATTCCTTCGAAATCTGGGAATGAAAACACCATTTGACCCAGCTATTCCTCTTCTTGGACTATTCTCAAAGGACTTGAAAACAGCATACTACAGGGTCACAGCCATGACAATGTTTATGGCAGCACAATACAGAATAGCAAACTGTGGAGCCAACCCAGATGCCCTTCAGTGGATGAATGGATAAAAATATGGGGCATATATACACAATGCAATTTTACTCAACAATAATAAAATCATGGCAATTGCATGTAAATGGATGGTATTGGAGAAATGAAGTCAGGCAAACCCAAAAAATAAATGTTGAATGGTTTCTCTGATATAAGGAGGCTGAGTATTGTGGGATAGGGAGGGAGAGCATGGGAGGAATAGATGAATTCTACATAGGGCAGAGGGGTTGGAGGGGAGGGGAAGAGGCCTCCACATTGTGGAATGTGATGACACCATTATCCAAAGTACATGTATGAAGACACAAATTGGTGCCAACATACCTTATATACAACCAGAGATATGAAAAATTGTGATATATATATATATATATATATATATATATATATATATATATATATATGTATGTATTAAGAGTTGTATTGCAGAAAGAAATGAGTACATATATAATGGCATAAATTAGCATGAATATACTTTCTGTACAGTGATACGAAAAATTGTGCTCTATGTGTGTAATAAGAATTGTAATGCATTCCACTGTTGTTCTATATTTTAAAAAATAAATATTTTTTTAAAAGAAAGGTACTGAAACCCATTGGTGAAACTCTAAGCCTACATGGCTATATATCTTAAAAACACAGAGCTGGAAGGGAAGATGCATGAACAACATGAGAAACCAAGAAAGAATGTGCCCCACACAAAGATGCAACATAATTAGAATCCATGGTCAGAATAGCAGGATAAATGGGAGAAGGTACATAATATTTTTGTGAATTAAAGTATGATATGAGAGCAAATACAGGCAGCAAATGATCGTTTTGATAAAGAGCTACATAAGCAAATAGAGAAAGCAAAAGATTCCTTCAATAAGGAGATAGAGACTTTGAAAAAAAAAAAAACAGAGATCCTTGAAATGAAGGAAACAGTAAACCAAATTAAGAACTCAATAGGCAGCATCTCCAACAGAATAGATCACTTGGAAGACAGAACCTCTGACATTGAAGGCAAAATATATAATCTTGAAAAAATAAAGTTGACCTCAGTGAAGATGGTAAGAAACCGTGAGCAGAAGATTCAAGAATTGTGAGATAATATGAAAAGACCAAATTTAACAACTATTGGGATAGATGAAAGCATAGAGGTCTAAACTACAGAAATGGACAATCTATTCAGTGAAGTAATACCAGAAAAATTTCCAAACATGTAGAGTGAATTGGGAAATCAAATACAAGGATCAAATAGGACACCAAATGAACAAGATCACTACAGGTCCACACCAACGCACATCATAATGAAAATACCTAGCATACAGGAGGAGCACAGCATTTCAAAAGCCACAAGAGAAAGGAATCAAATTACATATGGGGAAAAACAATCAGGATCTCTGATTTCTGAACTGAGACCCTGAAACCTACAAGATCCTGCAACAATATAAACCAAGCTCTGAAAGAAATGGATGCCAACCAAGAATCATACCCAGCAAAATTAAATTTTGATTAGCAATTAGATTTCAATTCAGATGTTATTTTTTTGAGAAAATAAAAAACTTCCATCATACACAAATTTAAAAGAATTTACAACCAGAAACCTGCACTACAGAACATCCTTAGCAAAATATTCCATGAGGAGGAAATGAACAACAATAAAAAATCAGAAAAGGGTAGTATCACTCTAAAGGAAAAACCTATCAAAGAGAAACTGACTTAGTTAAATACCAAAAATAAACAAAAATAACTGGGAATACAAATCTTGTCTCAATAACAATCCTGAGGGGGTTAAAAAAATAATAATAACCCTGAAAGTTTAGTTCCAACTCAGCAATCAAAAAACAGGCAGATTGGATTAAAAAAGACCAACAATATGCTGCTTCCAAGAGACTCATCTCATAGGAAAAGATACCCAGAGACTAAAGGTGACAGGTTGGAAAAAAATATATCGCTCAGGCTGGGGCTGGGGCTCAGTGGTAGAGCACTAGCCTAGCACATGTTGGACCCTGTATTCGATCCTCCGCACCACATAAAACTGAATAGTAAAGGTATTGTGTCCATATACAAAAAATAAATACTAAAAAACCTACCACTCACATATACTGTGGAGGCAAGCAGGGGTTTCCATTCTTATATCAAATAATGTAGACTTCAAGTGAAAGTTAATCAAAAGGGATAAAGAAGGACACTACATACTGCTTAAAGGAACAATACACCATCAAGACAGAACAATTATAAATATACACACCCCCAAAACAATGGAGCATCTATGTTCAAACAGACTTTTCTCAAGTTTAAGGGCCAAGTAGACCACAAGACAATAATTCTGGGTGACTTTAACACACCTCTTTTACCACTGGATTGATCTTCTTTTACCACTGGATTGATCTTCCAGACAGAAACTATAGAACTCAATAATGCAATCAACAACTTAGATTTAACTGACATACATAGACTATTTCATCCTTCAACAGGCAAAGACACTTTCTTCTCAGCAGCAAATGGATCTTTCTCTAAAATAGACCATATGTCATGCCAAAAAGGAACTCTAAGCAATACAGAAAAGTAAATATTCTACCCTGCATTCTATCAGATCATAATGGAATGACATTAGAAATCAATGATAAAAATAGAAGCTACTCCTATACCTGGAGACTAAATAATATGCTAGTGAATGAACAATGGGTTGCAGAAAACATCAAAGAGGAGATTTAAAAATTCTTAGAGGTGAATGAGGACAGAGATACAACACATCAAAATATCTGGGACACTATGAAGGCATTACTAAGAGGAAAGTTCATTACATGGAGTTCATTCCTTAAAAAAGAAAAAGTCAAATAAATGACCTAAAATTACATCTCAAAGCCTAGGAAAAACAATTGATCAACACCAAAAGTAGTAAAGGACAGAAAAGAATTAAAATCAGAGCTGAAATCAATGAAATTGGAACAAAAGAAGCAAATAAAAATTGACAAAGTGACTGGGAATGGAACCACCATTTGACCCAGCTATCCCACTCCCTGGTCTATAACCAAAGGACTTAATACAGCATACTACAGGGACACAGTCACAATGTTTTTAGCAGCACAATTCACAAGAGTTAAACTGTGGAGCCAACATAGATGCCCTTCAGTGGATGAATGGATAAAGAAAACGTGGCATTTGACACAATAGAATATTACTCAGCAATAAAAGAAAATAAAATCATGGCATTTGCAGGTAAATGGATGGCATTGGAGAAGATAATGCTAAGTGAAATTAGCCAAACCTGAAATAACAAATGCTGAATGTTTTCTCTGATATAAGGAGGCTAACTCATACTGGGGTAGGGAGGGGGAGCATGGGAGGAATAGATGAATTATATTTAGGGCAGTGTGGTGGGAGGAATAGGGAGGGGAAAAGGATTAGCAAGGATGGTGGAATACAATAGACATCATTATCCAAAGTACACGTATGAACACACGAATTGATGTCAACCTACTTTATATACAGAGATATGAAAAATTGTGCTGTATGTGTAATAAGAATTGTAATATATTCTGCTGCCATATATTTTTAATTTTTTAAAAAATTTTCAAAATGAAATGTTGGCTCTTTGAAAATCAAATACATTTGATAAAACCTTATCCATGCTACTGTAAAGAAGGAGAGAAATACTCCAATTACTAAAATCCATGATGAAAAAGGAAATATCACCATGAACACTAGAGAAATACAGAAGATAATTAGAAATTATTTTGAAAATTTGTACTGCAATAAAACAGAAAATATTGAAGTCATCAACAAATGTCTAGAATCATGTGACTTACACAAACTGAGTAAGTTAACCAGATCATTTTCAAGCAATGAAATAGAAGACACCATCAAAGCCTACCAACCAAAAATAAATAAATAAATAAATCCCAGGACTCAATGGATACAAGACCTTCAAAGAAGAACTAACACCAATACTCCTCAAATTATTCCATGAAATATAAAAAGAGGGAGCACTTCCAAACTCACTCTATAAGGCCAATATCTCCTTCATTCTAAAATCAGACAAACACAGAAAAGAAAGTGTACTTCAGACCAATACCTCTAAAAAGCAGAAGCAAAAATTCTGAGTAAAATTCTGGCAAATCAAATACAAAAACATATCAAAAAGATGGTTCATCATGATCAAGTGGGATTCATCCCAGGGATGCAAGGTTGGTTCAACATATAGAAATCAATAAATGTAATTCATCACATCAGTAGATTTAAAGATAAGAACCTTATGATCATCTCAACAAATGCAGAAAAAGCATTTGACAAAATACAGCACCCCTTCATGTTCAAAACACTAGAAAAACTAGGGATAACAGGAACTTACCTCAACATTTTATAGGCTATCTATGCTAAGTCTCAGGCCAACATCATTCTAAATGGAGAAAAACTGAAGGCATTCCCTCTAACATCGGAAAAAAGACAGGGATGCCCTCTCTCACCCCTTCTATTCAATATAGTTCTTGAAACACTGGCCAGAGCAATTAGACAGATGAAAGAAATTAAAAGAATATGTATAGGAAAAGAAGAATTTAAACTAGCACTATTTTCTGATAATATGATTCTGTACCTAGAAGACTCAAAAGACTCCACTGGAAAACTTCTATAACTAGAATTCAGCAAAGTAGCAGGATATAAAATCAACACCCACAAATCAAAGGCATTTGTGTATATCAGTGACAAATCCTCTGAGAGAGAAATGAGAAATACTACCCCATTCACAATGACCTCAAATAATAAAAAGAAACTTGGGAATCAACAAGAGGTGAAGGATCTATACAATGAAAACTAGGAGACACTAAAGAGAAATTAAAGACCTTAGAAGATGGAAAGATTTAACTTGATCTTGAATAGGTAGAACTAATATTATCAAAATGGCCCTACTACCAAAAGCACTCTACAGATTTAATGCAATTCTGATGAAAATCCCAATGGCATTCCTCATAGGAATAGAAAAAGCAATCATAAACTTTATATGGAAAAATAAGAGAACCAGAATAGCTAAAACCATCCTTAGCAGGAAAAGGGATGCAGGCAGCATTGCTATACCAGACCTTAAAATATACTTCAGAGCCCCAGCAACAAAAACAGCATGGTACTGGCATCAAAACAGGCTGGTAGAAATTCAAATTAAAACCACCCTAAGATACCATCTCACTCCAGTCAGAAGGGCAGCTATTATGAAGACAAACAACAGGAAGTGTTGGCAAGGATGTGGGAGAAAGGAACACTCATACACTGCTGGTGGGACTGCAAATTGGTGCAGCCAATTTGGAAATCAGTATGGAGATTCCTTGGAAATCTGGGAATGGAACCACCATTTGGCCCAAGTATTTCTCTTCTCAGACTATACCAAAAACTTTAAAACAGCACACTACAGGGACACAGCCAGGTCATTGTTTATAGCAGCACAATTCAGAATAGCTAAACTATGGAGTAAACCTAGATGCCCTTCAGTGGATGCCCAGAATAGAGGACACAGAGACCGACCCACAAAACCACAATTATCTTATATTAGACAAAGGTGCTAAAAATATGCACTGGAAAAAGACAGCATCTTCAACAAATGGTGCTGGGAAAACTGTAAATCCATATGCAGCAAAATAAAATTGAATCCCTCTCTCTCACCATGCATAAAGGTTAACTCAAAATGGATCACGGATCTAGGAATTAAACCAGAGACTCTCCAAATAGAAGAAAGTGTAAGCCCTAATCTCCATCATGTGTGATTAGGATACAACTTCCTTAATAACACTCCTATAGCACAGGAATTAAAACCAAGTATCAACACATGGGATGGATTGAAACTAAAGATTTTTATAAAAAAACTCAATAGAATAGAGAGCCTACTTTATGGGAGCAATTTTTTACCCCTCATACATCAGATAGAGCACTAATCTCTAGAGTATATAAAGAACTCAAACGTCTTAACACCAAATAATAATAATAATCCAATCAATAAATTGGCCAAGGACCCGAACAGACACTTCTCAGAAGAGGATATACAATCAATCAATTGTATTTGACACTGGTTTGCACAAGTGTCACTACTTCGGGTCTCAAAATTGCAGTCTTTCACCTAATTCTGATGTCACTTATAAGTCCCAGAATGTCATCTACACTGCTGATCTACTTCCTGTAAATTGGGCGACCCTACAACTACCAAACATACAAAGAAGCATTCAATATTAAGATATCAGCTATATACAACTCTAGTAAATGAATTAAACACAACCATGATAAAATCGTAACAACCTATTGCACAAATATAAAAAAAATGGCTTCTAAAGGCTATATGGAGAATGCAGGCATATAGAATGGTCAACAATTCTGTAGAATAAGTTTATGGGACTGAAATATCTGACACTGAGATTTACTATGAACTTACAGTACCCCAAAGGTGAGATATGTGGCAAAGAGTATACAAACAGATTAGTGGAATAGAACTGAAAACCTAGAAATAAACTCAAAAAACACACAAGAGATGGCAGGATTTCCCGGGAGATGATATAATCTTTTTAATGAATTATGAACACCCTGGCATCTGTATGCAAAGAAATGAATTAGACACAGAACTTACAACTTTTGAAAAATTAAATCATTCATCTGAAAGAAAATGTTAAATTTGTAGCTTGTGTCAGACAACATAGCAGAAATTCTATATGGCTTTGTCCTTGACATGAACAAAGCCAGAAGCAAGATCTATAAATGAGAAAGTTAATAAACTTTTCCTCTGTTGAAAACCATTCTGTATTTTGAAGTATGCTATTAACTGAATGAGAAGAAGCTGGATGAAATATTTGCCAAATATATGTATGATGAAGGTCTGGAATAAAAAGAAAATACATTGAGCTCTTAAAACTCGGCAAAAGAGATGCAGTTTTGGCTCAGTGTTAGAGCAATTTTCTACCTTGTATGAGGCACTGGGTTTGATCTTCAGCACCACATATAAATTAATAACAAATAAAGGTCCATTGATAACTAAATATATTTTTAAAATACTGAGCGAGATAACAAGCAATTTAAAAATGGGCACTATCACATATAATGGTATTAGAAACTTATAAGAAGCAATAATAAGAATGATATAATCTGAAACTATAATAAACATATACAGATCCATGGAGATAAGATTTGTGTATGTACATCTGTTTTTCTATAGATGTCTGTATATGTACATAGATTTATAATTATAGATATATAAAATACTGCAGAGTTACATAGTTTAAGCATATATCTTTAAAATCATTCATTATAATGAGTCATATTAATGAATAATTATGTGACATTATGAATTATATTTCATTAATTATATGTAATTTATGCATAAATACAAAATAACCTGTAAGGTTTTCACCTACAGAGACAATTACATAATAATATTTTATGGAACTATGGTTGTAGTTAAGTGGTGCAGAAATTGTTCATCACGTGTAAGACCTTGGGTTTTATTACCAGCAGCACAAAAACAAATGCAATAGTTTCCACTAAGGCCTTGATAACATAGTGAGATTTGATAGATATTTCATAAATCTACTCTGTCATTTTCTTGGAAAACCACAGAATTCAGTGGGTTTCTATGTCTCCTATCTGTAGTAGAAACTTCAATGTCTGAAAAGTTCTACTTGAAATATTTTTTACCAATCCCCATTAATTTCTAATGCCATTAAGTTAAAACAATCAATCATGACCCTAGTGTATCTTAAGAATAATATTTGTTTAAACTTTTATTTTTACTTTTATTATGTTTCTGCTTAGTTCCCAGCCTTATTTACTTTGGAGTTCATAAAGTCTCCAAATTATTCCTCCAGTTCAATCACCATGGTTCCAAGAACTGTAGCTGAAATGTACAAACTGCCCACTTAGGGAATCTACACTGACAGCCCTGCCCTGGATGAGCCATGTATCAGTCTGCTCTTAAAAGTCAAAGCCATAAGGAACAAATTGTTATGCCTTTTATCTTTCTAAAATATGTTGTCTAGTGAACAAAACAGTATTAAAATTTACACAAAATCTAAACAGTAGAACAGAATAGTATTAAAATTTACACAAAATCTAAAAATGAGAAAACATTAAAAATGACAAGGGATGCAAAAATTAATTCTTTGGGAGAATGTAAATGGGTGTTAGAAGGACCTGATTTTTTTATGTATAAAAATATCAGAAATTAAACACTGGTGATCGTTTTGCAACATTATGGCTACTGTATAAGCTATGAGATTATAAACTTAAAAATGGTAAATTAGACTTTACTTATATTTTGCAAGAAGAAAAAACGTATTTGTAACAGGCACAAGAAAAAAGTCAAAACCACAGCAAAAATAATAATAAGTATATTTAAAAAGATTAAAAAAAACAAACAAAAATGCAAGTGATATTTGCCAAATAAGTAACACTACTTCCATAATGAGAAACATTTATTTGAATATGCTACTGCCTATATATAATGATCAACAGTGGATTGTTTTCTTATGCCTGACTTATATTTATATCAGAAAATCATGTATGAGTAGCCATGAATATTGGCTATCTGTAATTGTAATTAATTTTATATTTTGATAGAGCCACATTTTTGTTCCTAGCATCCTAATTCACCATAGCCAAATTATGAAAGCAGTTCCCATGCCGGTTAATAGATGAATTGATTAATAAAATGTGATACACACAATATGTTTTTAGTCAGCGATAAAGAAGATGTAAATTGTGACTTTTGTCAGTAAATGAACAGAAATTAACAACATCATGCTAAGCGAAATTAATCAGACTGATCAAGGGTCAAATGTTTTCTTTCACATGCGACAGCTATAGCAAAACACAAAGGGAAAGGAGAATTAGATATCATAAACATATAGAGAAGATTAGCGGAGTATAAGGAGACTGGGTGGGAGTGACAGGAAAGGAGAATATCAAATGAATTTAAAAAACATGGGTATATAAAAATATACCACTGTGAATTCCACCTTCCTGTCTATGTAGAAAGCATCAAACATATATGAATAAAAAGATTAATAAAATAGATGAAGGAGAATAATGGGGGAAATAATGAAGGGAAAAAATAAGGTAATGAGAATTGAAAGGGATTAAATTAATTTAACAAAAGAGGTAAAAGCCTTGTACAATGGAAACTACAACATGCTAAATAAAAAGAATTAAAGAAGACCTAGAAGATGGAAATTTCTACCTTCTTCTTGAATAGGTAGAATTAATATTGTCAAAATTACCATGCTACCAAAAGCACTATACAGATTTAATGCAACTCCAATCAATATCCCAATGGCATTCCTCATGGAAATAGAAAAAGAAATAAAAATTAATCCTGGAAAAACAAAGAGAACCAGAAGAGGCAAAGCAATCCTTAGAAGAGGAAGGCAGGTGGCATCACTATACCAGACCTTAAACTATTCTTCAGAGGAATAGTAACAAAAACAGCGTGGTACTGGCACCAAAATAGACAAGTAGACCAACTGTATAGAAAAGAGAACACAGAGAATAACACATATAAATACAGTTATCTCATACTAGACAAAGGTACCAAAAACATATTGGAGAAAAAATAGCCTTTTCAACAAATGGTACCAGGAAAACTGCAAATCCACATGAAGCAAAATAAAATTAAGACCCTCTCTTTCATCAAGCACACAACTCAACTCAAAGTGGATCAAGGACCTAGGAATTAAATCAGAGACCCTGCACCTAAGAGAGGAAAATGTAGGTCCAAATCTTCATCATGTTGTATTAGGCCCCGGCATCCTTAATAAGACTATTATAGCATAAGAATTAAAACCAAGAATCAATAAGTAGACAGATCAAAACTGAACAGATTCTCAGCAAAAGAAACAATCAGTGAGGTAAAGAGACAGCCAACATCCTGGGAGCAAACTCTTACCACTCACACATCACATATAGCCCTCATCTCTAGGGTATATGAAGAACTCAATCTTGACACGCATACACACACACACAAAACAAACAAACAAACAAAAAACCAAATAACTCAATCGATACATGGACCAAGGAACTGAACAAGCACTTCTCAGAATATGATATACAACGGAGCAACAAATATATATGAAAAGTTCAACATAGTAATTAGAGAAATGCAAATCAAAACTAAGATTTTATCTTACTCCAGCCAGAATGGAAGCTATTATGCATATAAACAATGAGCGCTGGCAAGGATGTGGGAGAAAAGGCACAATCATACATTGCTGGTGTGGATACAAATTGGTGCAGCCAATATGGAAAGTAGTATGGAGATTCCTTGGAAACCTGGGAATGGAACCACCATTTGACCCAGCTATCCCATTCCTCAGTCTATCCCCAAAGGGATTAAAAACAGCATACTACAGGGACACAGCCACATCAATGTTTACAGCAGCACAATGCACAATAGCTAAACTGTGGAGCCAACATAGATGCCCTTCAGTGAATGAATGGATAAAGACAATGGGATATATATATACCCAATGGAATATTACTCAGCACTAAAAGAGAATAAAAACATTGTGCTTGCTAGTAAATGGATGGAGTTGGAGAATATTATGTTAAATGAAGTTAGCCAATACCCAATAAAACAAATGCCAAGTATTTTCTCTGATATATGTGGAGTGACTCACAGTGAGGAAGGGAGGGAGAGCATGGGAGGATTAGATTAATTCTAGATAGGGAAGAGGGGAGAGAGGAAAATGGAGGGGGAAGGGGATTAGCAAGGATGGTGGAATATGATCAACATCATTATTCAAAAACACATGTATGAAGATTTGAACTTGGTGCCAACATACCTTATATACAAACAGATATGAAAATTGTGTTCGATAAGAGTTGTAATGCAGAAAGGAATGAGTACATGTAGAATGGCATAAATTAGCATGAATATACTTTAAATACAGAGGAATGAAAAATTGTGCTCTGTGTGTAATAAGGATTGTAATGCATTCCACTGTTGTCATGTATTTAACAGATAAATAAATTTTTTAAATAGAAAGTTATTGGAACCCATTGGGGACACTATAAGCCTATAGGATAAAAATTGTAACACCTTGAAAACAGAGAGATAGGAGGGAAGATTCATGAAAAACCAACAAGAATGTGCCCTAAACAAAGATGCTGCATTATTATAATCCATGGTCAGAACAGCAGGAGAAATAACAGAGAAGGAGTGGAGGAGGTACATAATTTTCTGTGAATTAAAGAAAGATATAAGAGCAAATACAGGCAACATGGGATCATTTTGATAAAGAGCTACATAAGCAAATACAGAAAACAAAAGTTTCCTTCAATAAGGAGATAGAGATTCTGAAAAAAAAACAGAGATCCTTGAAATGAAGGAAACAGTAAACCAAATTAAGAACTCAATAGGAAGCATCTCCAACAGAATAGATCACTTGGAAGACTGAACCTCTGACATTCAAAGCAAAATATATAATCTTGAAAAAATAAAGTTGACCCCAGTGAAGATGGTAACAAACCATGAGCAGAAGATTCAAGAATTATGAGATAACATGAAAAGAGCAAATTTAACAACTATTGGGATAGAGGAAGGCATAGAGGTTCAAACTACACAAATGGAAAATCTATTCAATGAAATAATATCGTAAAAATTTCCAAACATGTAGAGTGAATTGGAAAATCAAATACAAGGAGAGAACAGAAAAACAAATGAACAAAATCACAACAGATCCACACCAATGCACATCATAATGAAAAACACGTAGCATACAGGAGAAACAGAGTTTTTTAAAAGCCACAAGAGAAAGGAATCAGATTATATATTGGGGAAAGAAATCAGGATCTCTGATTTCTCAATGGAGAACCTGAAAGCTACAAGATCCTACAACAACATATACCAAGCTCTGAAAGAAACAGATGCCAACCAAGAATCATACCCAGCCAAATTAAATTTTGATTAGCAATTGAATTTTGATTTAGATGTTATTTTTATGATAAAATAAAAACCTTCCATGATACACAAAAGTTAAAAGAATTTACAACTAGAAGGCCTGAACTACAGCACATACTTAGTAAAATATTCCATGAGGAGAAAATGAAAAACAATGAAAATTAGAAAAGAGAAATGTCACTCTAAAGGAAAAACCCATCAAAGAGAAACCAAATCATGTTAAATACCAAAAATAACTAGTAATACAAATCATGTCTCAATAACAACCCTGAATGTTAATTTCCAAAACTCAGCCATCAAAAGACTGGCAGATTGGATTTAAAAACAAGATCCAACAAAATGCTGCCTCCAAGAGACTCATCTCATAGGAAAAGACACCCACAGACTGAAGGTGACAGGTTGGAAAAAATATATCTCTTGGGCTGGGGCTGGGGCTCAGTGGTGGAGTGCTCACCTAGCACCTGTGAGGACCTGTGTTTGATCCTCAGCACCACATAAAAATCAATAAATAAAATAAATGTATTGTTTCTATCTACAAAAATATTTTAAAAAACATACCACTCACATGGACTGTGGAAGCAAGCAGGGGTTTCCATCCTTATATCAAATAATGTGGACTTCAAGTGAAAGTCAATCAGAAGGGATAAAGGAGGACCTTTCATACTGCTTAAGGGAAATATACACCAACAAGACAGAACAATTATAAATATTTATGCCCCAAACAATGGATCATCTATGTTCAAACAGACTCTTCTCAAGTTCAAGGGCCAAGTAGACCCCAAGACCATAATTCTGGGTGACTTTCACATACCTCTTTTACCACTGGATAGATCTTCCTAACAAAAGCCAAACAGAAAATACAGAACTCAATAATACAATCAATAACTTAGATTTAACTGACATACATAGACTATTTCATCCTTTAACAGGTGAAGACACTTTCTTCTCAGCAGCAAATGGATCCTTCTGTAAAATATACCATATGTCATGCCAAAAAGCAACTCCAAGCAAATACAGAAAAGTAAAGACACTACCCTGCATTCCATCATATCATAATGGAATGAAATTAGAAATCAATGATAAAAATAGAAGCTACTCCAACACCTGGAGACTAAATAATATGCTAGTGAATGAACAATGGGTTGCAGAAAACATCCAAAAGGAGATTTGAAAATTCTTAGAGGTGAATGAGGACACAGATACAACATGTCAAAATCTCTAGGACACTATGAAGACATTACTAAGAGGAAAGTTCATTGCATGGAGTTCATTCCTTAAAAAAAGAAAAAGTCAAATAAATGACCTAAAATTACATCTCAAAGCCCTAGGAAAAAAATGAATCAACACCAAAAGCAATATAGGACAGAAATAATTAAAATCAGAGCTAAAATCAAAGAAATTGAAACAAAAGAAGCAATTAAAAATTGACAAAGTGACTGGGAATTGAACTGCCATTTGACCGAACTATCCCACTCCCCGGTCTATACCCAAAGGACTTAAAAACAGCACACTACAGGGACACAGCCACAATAATTTTAGCAGCACAATTCACAATAGCCAAACTGTGGAAAAACCTAGATGCCCTTCAGTGGATGAATGGATGAAGAAAATGTGGCATCTGTACACAATGGAATATTACTCAGCAAAAAAAAAAAAAAAAAAAAAAAAAAAACAGAATAAAATCATGGCATCTGCAGGTAAATGTATGGCGTTGGAGAATATAATGCTAAATGAAGTTAGTCAAACCCCAAAAAACAAATGCTGAATGTTTTCTCTGATATAAGAAGGCTGACTATACTGGGGTAGGGAGGGGGAGCATAGGAGGAATAGATGAATTATATTTCGGTCAGAGGGATAGAAGGGAGGGGGTGGGGATTAGCAAGGATGATGGAATATGATGGACATCATTATCCATCGTACATGTATGAAGACATAAATTTGTGTCAACCTACTTTACAGAGATATGAAAAATCGTGCTGTACATGTGTAGTAAGAATTATAATACATTTTGATGCCATTTATTTTTTATACATTAATTTTTTTAAAATTTTCAAAATGAAAAGTTGGATCTTTAAAAAAAAAATAAATACACTTGATAAACCCTTATCCATACTAATGTAGAGAAAGAGAAAAACTCAAATTACATGATGAGAAAGGAAATATCACCATGAACACTAGAGAAATACAGAAGATAATTAGAAATTATTTTGAAAATTTGTACTCCAATAAAACATAAAATACTGAAGACATCAACAAATGTCTACAATCATATAATTTAAACAAACTGAGTGAGGATGACATACACAAGTTAAACTGATCATTTTAAAGCAATGAAATAGAAGACACCACCAAAAGCCTACCAACCAAAACCAAAAAACAAACAAATAAAAAAAAGCCCATGACTCAATGGATACAAGACCGTTAAAGAAGAACTTACACCAATACTCATGAAATTATTTTGTAAAATAGAAAACGAGGGAGCACTTCCAAACTCATTCTATGAGGCTAAAATCACCTTGATTTTAAAATCAGACAAAGACACATCAAAGAAAGAAAACTTCAGACCAATATCTCTAAAAAACAGCTGCAAAAATTCTGAATAAAATTCTGGCAAATCAATTACAAAAACATATCAAAAAGGTCGTGCACCATGATCAAGTGGGATTCATCCCCATGATGCAATGTTGGTTCAACATAGAGAAATCAATAAATGTAATTCTACACATCAGTAGATTTAAAGATAAAAATCATATGGTCATCTCCATAGATGCAGAAAAGCATTTGACAAAATACAGCACCCCTTCATGTTCAAAACACTGGAAAAACTGGGGATAACAGGAACTTACCTCAACATTGTAAAGGCTCTCTCATCTAAGCTCCAGGCCAACATCATTCTAATTGGAGAAAAATTGAAGGCATTCCCTCTAAAATCTGAACAAGAGAGGGATGCCCTCTCTCACCACTTCTATTTAACACAGTTCTTAAAAAACCGGCCAGAGCAATTAAATGAAAGAAATTGAATGAATAAGTACAGGAAAAGAAGAACTTATACTAGCACTATTTGCTGATGATATGATTCTGTACTTACAAGACCCAAAAAAACTCCATGAGAAAACTTCTAGAACTAGAATTCAGCAAAGTAGCAGAATATAAAATCAACACCCATAAATCAAAGGCATTTCTTTATATCAGTGACAAATCCTCTGAGAGGGACATGAGGAAAACTACCCCATTCATAATATCCTCAAGAAAAAGATACCTGGGAATCAAAAAAAGAGGTGAAGCATCCATACAATGAAAACTACGGAACACTAAAGAGAAATCAAAGACCTTAGAAAATGGAAAGATCTACCTTACTCTTGCATAGGCAGAACTAATATTATCAAAATGACCTTACTACCAAAAGCACTATACAGATTTGATGCAATTCTGATCAAAATCCCAATGGCATTCCTCATGAAAATAGAAAAAGCAATTATGAAATTCATCTGGAAAAATAAGAGATTCAGAAGAGCCAAAGCAATCCTTAGCAGGAATAGTGAAGCAGGTAGTATTGCTATACCAGACCTTAAACAATACTAAAGAGCAAGAGTAACAAAAACAGCATGGTATTGGCACCCAAACAGGCTGGTAGACCAATGGTACAGAACAGAGTACACAAAGACCAACCCACACAATTACAACTACCTTATATTAGACAAAGGTGCCAAAAACATGCACTGGAGAAAGGATAGCATCTTCAACAAATGGTTCTGGGAGAACTGGAAATCCATATGCAACGAAATGAAATTGAACCCCTATCTCTCACCATGCACAAAAGTTAACTCAAAATGAATCAAGGACCTAGGAATTAAGCCAGAGACTGTGCATCTAACAGGAGCAAAGATAGGCCCTAATCTTTATCATGTGTGATTAGGCCCTAACTTCCTTAATAAGACTCCTATAGCACAAGAATTAAAACCAAGAATCAACACATGAAAGGAATTCAAACTAAAAAGTTTTTTATCAAAAAAAAAACACATTAGAGAGCCTACATCCTGGGAGCAAATCTTGACTCCTCACACATCAAATAGAGCACTAATCTCTGGGGTATATAAAGAACTCAAAAATCTTAACACCAAAAAAACAAATACTCAATCGACAAATGGGCCAAGGACCTAAACAGACACTTCTCAGAAGAGGATATATAATCAATCAACAAATATATGAAAAAATGTTCATCATCTCTAGCAATCAGAGAAATGCAAATAAAAACTAAGATTTCATCTCACTCCAGTCAGAATGGCAGCTATTATGAAGACAAACAACAGCAATGGTGGCGTGGACGTGGGGGAAAAGGCACACTCATGAATTGCTGGTGGGACTGCAAATTGGTGCAACCATATGGAAAGCAGTATGGAGATTCTTTGGAAATCTGGGAATGGAACCACCATTTGACCCAGCTATACCTCTTCTTTGACTTTACCCAAAGGACCTAAAAACAGCACACTACAGGGACACATCCACATCAATGTTTATAGCAGCACAATACCCAATAGCTAAACTGTGGAGCCAACCTAGATGCCCTTCAGTAGATGAAGGGATAAAAAAATGTGGCACATATACACAATGGAATATTACTCAGCACTAAAAGAGAATAAAAACATGGCATTTGCCAGTAAATGGATGGAGTTAGAAAATATTATGTTAAGTGAAGTTAGCCAATCCAAAAAAAACCAAAAAACAAAAAAACAAATGCCAAATATTTTCTCTGATATATGGGGGTGACTCAGAGTTGTGTTGGGAGGAAGATCATGGAAGGATTCAATTAATTCTAGATAGGGAAGAGGGGTGGGAGGAAAATGGAGGGGGAAGGAGATTAGCAAGGATGGTGGAATGTGACGTAATCATTATACAATGATATGGTCAACATCATTATTCAAAATACATGTATGAAGACTTGAATTGGGTGTCAACATACCTTATATACAAAGAGATGAAAAATTGTGGTATATATGTGCATTAAGAATTGTAATGCAGAAAGAAATGAGTACATGTATAATGGCATAAATTGATGTGAACATACTTTATACAAAGAGATATGAAACATTGTGCTCTATGTGTTTAATAAGGAGTGTAATGCATTCCACTGTTATTGTGTATTTAAAAATAATAAATTATATATATATATATATATTAAATCATGACATAAAAACATCTAACAGAAAGAAAAAGAAAGAAATTGTGAGATAGGATGCATGTGGTGCTACACAACTCATATATCCAGTGGTCTAGAGACTGAGGCAGGGGGATCACAATTGTGAAGCTGACCCCAGCAACTGAGTGAAACCTGCCTAAATTTAAAAAAAAAAGTAGGCAATAGTAATTTTAAAAAATTAAATTAAAAAAAATTTTTAAATTTTTAAATTTTTTTAAAGTAAAATTTTAAAAAGGGCTGAGGATATAGTTCAGTAATAGGACACCCTGGAAATTCCATTTATGGCAATCAGCCACTTTTTGTTTGCCATATTGCATACAGTTTGACAAATAATAAGAAACACCTTGTCAGTTTTATATCGATGTCACATAAATGTCACATTTCACATATAAGCATATTTTTAAAAGGACACCTGCAGATTTTGAAAAAAAAATGCAAATACAGATCAGCACATAAGAGACTGAATGATAAAATTCCTCCTTATAAAGATGACCTCTTTTCTCAGGTTCATCTATGATAACACCCCATCAAAATTTCACCATGATTTCCTTTTCATTGAAGAAGGGACCAAAGAAAACAGTTTGAAAATTTAGCAAGGTAGAAGGGGAGTCAGATCAAGGGTCCCAGTTTATCCGTAGAATGGATTTTCCAGCATGATCTGCAAACTGTGGTTGCTAGCAGTTGAGCTCCTCTCTACCCAGTCCCTGAGGGTAGACAGGACAAATGCAGTCCATCCAGCAGCCCTGCCTGAGCCCTCTCCCCCCTACCTCAGTAATAACTCCAGGCCTGAACAGTTCTTTCTGGAAGAAGTATGTCCAGGCACTCAGAGTCCAACATTTTTTCCCATCTCATGGACTCCATCCTAACCCACCAAGCTTTGGGAGCAATGGCAACTGTTCATGTGCAAATCTCCCTGGATCAGAAAGGAGAATCTTCAGATTGGTGTGTAAGTATTTCCCTGGGCTACAATCCCCACAAGGAGTGAAGTAAAAGGGGTCAAAACCACAGCTCCCTATTTCTTTCTAGAATAGGCTCACACCACCTTCTTGCAGTGAGCACAGGCAGCCTGGGTTCTAAACAATTGCGTCAGGAATTCAGGCACCAGCTAAGTAGGAGACCTTCTTCAGCCTGAGCCCAGCTGTGGGAAAGGCTCCTACCAAACAGGTGAAGGAACCAGTCCTCCAATGACATGGATATGGAGAAAGACCCGCTCACACGGGGATAGAATATAAGCTTAGTGCAGCCATTTTTAAAAATAGCATGGAGTTTTTTAAAAGCTAACAGAGTAACGACCACTCTGGATGCATTTCCAAAGGAACTTGAACCAGTGTGTTCATAAATGGCTGCATACCCATCGCTGTTCCAGGATCCACAGCAGCCAGGACGAGGGAACATCTGAAGTGGCTTCTGGATAAGGAGACTCTTCCCAGCTGCAGGGAAGTCACCTTCTCCCCTGAGAATCTACTTCCCCAAAATACACCTGCTCATAGGTCAACAGGTGGCTGATATTTACCAGACACTCAA
The DNA here is from genome assembly GCF_964194105.1 of Spermophilus citellus. Lineage (NCBI taxonomy): Eukaryota > Metazoa > Chordata > Mammalia > Rodentia > Sciuridae > Spermophilus > Spermophilus citellus. Next base: position 68,615 of record NW_027673195.1, on the reverse strand, counting down.
GAGACCTCAGATGAGCCAGGTGTAGGATGCTCATGTCAGGCAGAGCCAAAACAGGACCAGGAAAATCTCAGAGGGCATGAGAACCCCTAGGACATGCAGTCCACAGCGGGGACACTCAGCCCAAAGATATTCAGACAAAGTGTCTGGCCTGGGAAATAAAGGGAGAATACACATGCAAACACACGTGTGCACACATATTTTTACTGGAAATGGGGACAGGGGACTTGAATTTGAGGAATTCATTGATACATGTGTACAGGTTTCATCTGGGAGACGGGTTCTGGATCTGACATTTTGCTTCCCTTACATTTAGAACATTCAGGGGGAACCAGGCAAAAGGGCACGCACCTGTAATCCCAGCCAGTCAGGAGGCTGAGGCCCAAGTTCAAGGCCAGTGTCAGCCTCTGTCTCAAGATAAATGATAAAAAGTAGGAGGGATGTAGCTCAGTGGGAAAGGACCTCTGTGTTCAATACACTATGCCCCCTGCCCCCCCCCCAAAAGAAAGAAAAGCTGGGGCGGGGGGAGAAAACCCTGAGACCCATGCAGATTCCAGCCCCCTTGGGTAGGAAAAGGGCCCATGGACTGGTGATTCTCACGGTCATGACACTCTGAAATCCACCACAGAAGTAATTCAGGGAGGAGACTTGAGCTGCCAATTTGTACAGGAGATACCCATGTGTTCCATAATAATAGGAATAAAAAGAATCCAACAACTTTAGAAACCTGAGAAATGTAAACTAAAACCCTATCAGAGAGAAAATGAAATAGTATCAATGAAGATAGGAAACAAAAGAATTCTAATAAACTCAAGGAGTTTAAGTCCTTCTTAACTATTTGTGGAAACTGTTTTGCTATTAAAGACACATGATAGACCCCCGCCGCAGGGACTTGATGCAATGAGTTCATATGACCAGGATAATACATTAATAGTCATGGGATATTCAGCTTAAAAATAGTATAAAATACCATGGGTAAGTTCTACACAGGTGCCATATGCATGTGGTATTATGTATAACTCTGATGCACTAATAAACAATCCAGCATGCTTTACTCTTAATGGAAGCATCCAGTCCTAAAATTCATCCACAAAGTTAAATATTTGTAAACTTAACCAAGAAACTTTTTAATTATAAGGGAAAAAAAGTTATTACCTAACAAGTACATTGTGAAGCTGTACTATTACAATTATCTTCAAGGAATACGACCTCAATAAAGTCCACCCACGAACCCACGTGGATGTGAAAATCCTATACTTAATTGCAACGGAAAAAGTCATTATAAATCAAACCCTAACCAGGCCAATCTCAGCAACTTAGCTAGACCAGCGGTCAGAATAAAAACTAAAAACTACCAGGGACATAGCTGAGTGATAAGGCACCCTTCTGTTAACTACAAAACAAAACAAAAACAAAAACAACAACAACAAAAAAAAAAACTCCACAAAACTAGCTCAGGAATAAGCGAGGTCAGTTTTCACTGCAGCTCCCCTCCTGCAGGAAAACGGTGTTTGGAGATTGGATTTTTTTTTCTTTTGGTACCTGGCATTGAACTCAGGGGCCCTCAACCACTGAGCCCCATCCCCAGCCCTATTTTGCATTTTATTTAGAGGCAGGGTCTCCCTGAGTCTGTAAGTGCCTCACCCACTTGCCAATGCTGGCCTTGGCCTCGAAGTCCTCCCGCATCATCCCCCTACCCCCAGCCACTGGGATGACAGGTGTGTGCCATCCCCTGGCTTGGAGTTGATTATTCTCTGGTCCCACCTGTCAATCACCACAGCCCCGGAAGACGCCAGGCAGCCACGCTCACCTGCCACTTAGGACTGGAGCAGGGACTGAGGCTGCCCCAGGGGATGGGGAGGCTGGAGGGTCTCCGCCACTGTCAACGCTCTCAACCCGGCTGGCTGTGGGGACTGAGGGGCGCTGTCCCCAGTGGGCTCGGGCCTGTGGAAGCAGAGAGCCCCCGGAGTCGGGTTGGCCAACCCGGGTTCCTGCTACAGTGGGTCCCACCTGATGGCCTCCCTGCCTCGGCTCCCTTCGGAGCTTCCCTGTCCAGGCACCAGGTGCCACTGCACACTCACCAAATCCTGGTGCCCAGCAGCCAAGCCTGCCCTGGGGAGCTTCAGTCCCTGCATGGCAGGCCCACGCGGGATCCCTGGCACGGAGTGAAGCCTGGAGTCCAACTGCAGGAATCCTAGAAGCACTGACGGCTGAGAAATAAATTGCACCCCAAGCGCGAAGGCCCGCCCCCTGCTCGCTGGCTGCGCTCAGGATTGGACAGCGCTCAGCAAGCGTGCTCATGATTGGACAGGGCGTCAGTCAGTCTCCGCTCTCCCCAGCCTGAGCCCAGCGAGCCTTCTTTTTGAGTGACAGCGGGTGATATCCGCTTCAGGCAAGAAGGAGGCCAGAATGACAGGGTTTGAGTGCAGCTTTTTTTTCCTTTCCTTTTGGGGTCTGGGCATTGGGTTAGGGTTAGGGTGACCAGAATTCTAAGTTCTGTTGGGTTTTGATGTTAGGAAATTGAAGTCATCTCTGGAAAGTTTCACCACCTGGGCCTCCTCCTATAATAAGACCACCCAGAGCGTCTTCGGGAGGCTGACTTGTCCTCTGTTCATCTGTGCAAAATTCTCCAAGCAGAACTGGCCTTTTGCCCCATGGGAACTATCCAGTGCATCACGGCCATCACTGGTGGAGGCTCACGGGGGGGGGGTGGAGGGGGGCCTTGGCAGGCGCCCTGGAGGAGGTTCGCACTGGGTTGTCAGTATGGGAGCTGATGTTCCTCCAGCTGAGTTGAATCTGTATCTGGAGCCCACATTGAGCTGGAGGCAGAGTAAGGAGATCAGCACAGAAGAGACCCCCAGAGCGCAGACCCGGGTAAACCCCAGCTGCACCCGGACTCCCTCTCCCTCTGGCCACTGGGGGTTGAATTCAGAGGCCTCGACCTCTGAGCCCCTTCCCCAGCCCTAGCTTGAAGTTTAGAGACAGGGTCTCATTGAGTTGCTTAGCACCTTGCTTTTGCTGAAGCTGGCTTTCAATTAGCCATCCTCCTGCCTCAGCCTCCCTAGAGGTTGCAATGACAGGCATGTGACACTTTTTTTTTCTTTTTGAGAGAAATACCTGCGGTGGCCACAGAATAACAGCCTTGCGCACATCAAGGCCACCCTGGGTGCTCTCCCTGGTTCCCACCAGTCCCCTGGATCCCAGGCAATGGAATCCTGCCTCCTCCAAAAACCAGAGACCCCCTGCCCAGGTGTGCATCCTTATATCAGCTGAATACTCTGCACTTGACAAAAAAAAAAAAGAAAGAAAAGAAAAAGAGACCCTACCTCCTTGTCTTGATGCAAACAAAGCCAATGTGTTTCCAAAGCGAGCTCTAGTCTTGTCCCCCCAATTCAGTGGTGCAAAAAGTCACATAATACAGAGAAGACTTCTCGTTAAGGGGGGCTCCAGGGTCTGTCTCTTAATGAAAAACAATTTGGGTTTGATTGGGAGTCCAGGAAAGCCAATTCCAGGGTTTCCTAATTTGGTAAATAACTCCATAGATTCGAATGCACCCTGCTCCTCTCTGCCTTCATTAATCATGGAGGCCTCAAGGTTACCTGCCCCCTGGGACCCCAGCTCCTGCAGAGAAAAGCGGGGGTGGGTCCTTTGTTCTCCATGCATCACCCCGAACCTCCACCTTCCCTTCAGACTCCAACACGTTTGGCAGCATCCAATGGGGGAGCGATTTAGAAAATTCTGTAATGTACCTAAAGACATTTCCTCATCAGAGTGTGATGCTATCAATTTGGTCCTGTTTAGTATGTTTTATGTTTTTCTATTTTATTGGTTCTTCTTAGTTATACATGACCATAGAGTCCATTTTGGTAAAATTATCCAAGCATAAAATATACCTTATTCTCCTTAGGACCCCATTTATGTGGGTGAGCATGATTGTTACTGTATTCTGGATAAATGCCATTTTGACTTGAGTGAAAGGGAATCTCAGTGTAGTTTTAATTCGCATTTCCCTAATTGCTAGATACATTGCCTTTTCAATATTTATTTTCTAAAATATATTTTATAGTTGGAGTTGGACCCAATATCTTTAATCTATCCATTTATTTTTCTGTGGTGCTGAGGATGAAACCCAGTACCTTGCATGTGCTAGGTGAGCACTCTATGGCTGAGCCCCAGTCCCAGCCCCCATTTTCAGTATTTTTTACTTTTGATTCTCAGTAACAGCAGCCCAGGTCTTTGGGGAACCAGTTTTGATGCATTTGTGAATTGGGAATATTTCTCTTGAAGAAAGACTGAGAAGGTCAAGGCACATGCCCAGGATTCCAGGGATGAGCAGTACACAGTTGTCTTTCCCAGGATGAGGAGAAGATTATGTGGGTGAGAAGAGGGAAAGAGCTGGGGACACCTTTGCGCCAGAAACTCTCCTTACCCCATGCGGGAAATTATTCTTGCTGTTAGTTTTCTTATCCCAAATGAGAGATTTTCCTAAGCTACCAGTGCCACTAGATATAATTCCCTGGATGGAGCTCAGATTTGTGTTGAGAGGCAAGGAAAAGTGAATAACCAACCCAGTGGTTCCAATACCAACAAGCTAGACCTTTGGCTCCTTGGCGACAAAACCCTGGGGTTTACCCAATAATTACTAATCCAACAGCACCCAACACTTAATTAATGGGGGACGGAGAATTGGATCAGTGGGTGTGGGGATCTGTTGGTGGCCAGCTTTAGGAGCTTGCCTCTGGGGTGCATTCCTTGCATCTGAGAGGTTTTTCAACACCAATGAGATAAACAAAGTGGCAACAAAACTGGCAAAACCCTCTGCAGTATTCTAGCCAGGAAAATTCATGAGCACTTTAAAAGCATCTTAATGTTTACCCTCAGTCAAATGTGCCTCAATCAGATGCAACCATTTGAAAAGAGTTGTTAACATGAAAAGTTTCTGAAATCTGCTGGTTTGTGGATCACTGCAAATCCATATGAGTCCATGGCTAAATACATAAGTAAAAATAGAAATCTAATAATGAGCATTCTCTTAAGACTTTCGTCCTGAAAACACTGCCCTATTTGCTTTGATAACTAAATGATCATTTAATTGTTCCTCTAGCAACACTTGAGGCCCATAAAGAACTGTGGAACATTTCTGGTTGGGACAGAAATGTTGGGATACCAACAAGAAAGTTTCACTGAACCTCAAGGGAGAAGGTTCATAAATAACCAGAATGCAGGAATGCCCACAAAACTTGAAATTAAAAACAAGCGACTGGGGTTGTGTCTCAGTGACACAGCACCTGTCTAGCACCTGTGAGGCACTGAGTTCGATCCTTGGCACCACATAAAAAAGAAATATATAAAATGAAAGTATCCTGTCCAAATAAAAACTATTTTAAAAAAATAAAGATCAGATTTAAAATAAAAAAGAAAAGCAACTCCCTGCAATGGAGCATTTCTCCTAGACCAGCTTCCTGGACCACAAAAAACTAGCATGATATGAGCAAGCTTAGAAAAATGGGTGAGAAATTACAGAACTCTGCTCTGGCCCCATCTCTAGTCCAGCCCCACTTAAATGTCCCTCTCCAAATAGCAACACCTCAGACCACGTATTTGCTGTCTCTCCCTTTAGAGCTTTCTCACATTTTTCCTTTATTTCTTCTTGTGGTGGTGGGGATTGAACCTAGGACCTTGTGCATGCAAGGCAAGCACACTACCGACCTCACTGAATCCCTGGCCCCTCACGTTCTTTCCTGAATGTGCATCTGTTTTCTAAATAGGTATGTTCACGCACCTCACAATGATGAAGTTGTTTTCTGCTTTGAAAACCAAGGAACCTACTTTTTCTGAGCTGATGTCCCTCTCTCTCCCTGAAATCCCTTCCCATTACACAACCTCACACAGCAAAAGTCAGACTTGAGCTTTGTAATTGTGTGGGTTTTTTTATTGTTTGGGGTCTGATATCACATATATCATTGGAGGGAGGTAACTAGCAGCCATGCAGTTTTTTTTTTAATAAGCAAAGGACAAGGTTTGGTAGCACATGTCGTTAAGGCCAGGAATTTGGAAGGCTGCTTCAGGTGGATATCAAGTCAGAGGACACAGTTGGCCTCTTAGCAAGACCCTGCCTCAAAATAAAATATTCAAAGTTCTGACACTAGTGAATCTTCATGAACAATGAAGGGTCAGAATTCCTGTTTCAACAGTCTCCCCTTAGGATGCTGTGTGTAGGTATGTGACTGTTACCTTCCAACAGGACCTAGAGCTGTTGCTGGTGTCCACCTGTATTAATAAATAGATCAAATGAAGTGAGTAAATAAATAAAGCAATAAAAAATCTGACATTGTTGCTGGTTGTGATCCCAGAGATACAAAGGTTATGTTGTGTTTCTTGGATCTTGTGTTCTTGCAAGAGTGAATTTTAGATAATACATAAAATGTAATCAAAGTAGAGCAAAGTTTATTGGCCCAGAAATCACTATCAAGAAAGGGGGAGAAAAACAGTGAGTCTTCTCGGACATCTCTAGGCCTCACACCCCTTTGATCCTCAGGTTTATGGGTGATGCTGTGGGTGATTCCAGAGGTCTGCCCATGGACCAATTTGTACTCTTAACTGGTGGTAGGATGATATCGTGTTTGTAGGTTCCTACTCCACATGGTCTTGTCCAGAGACACCAAAGCAAAAGCCGAGTGTGTGTGTGTGTGTCTTTGTAAATTTTACTATAATAAAAATTTTATTATGGCAGCTATTATGAAGACAACAACAACAAGTGTTGGCGAGGATGTGGGGAAAATGGTACACTCATACACTGCTGGTGGGACTACAAATTGGTGCAGCCAATATGGAAAGCAGTATGAAGATTCCTTGGAAATCAGAGAATGGAACCACCATTTTACACAGCTATCCTGTGGACCCAACCTAGATGCCCTTCAGTGGATGAATGGGTAAAAAAAAAATTGCATTATATATACACAATGGAATTTTATTCAGCAATAAAATAATAAAATCATGTGTGTGGTGGAGATTATGGTCTTGTTCTCTTGGTTTCTGACTTTTAGGGAATAGAATTTTTCTGAGAGTCTCACCAGTATCTTTGCCTTTGTCAAAGGGGTATTGCAACTTACTTGTGTTTCTTGCTGTCTAACTTTTGTGGTTTTCCAAATTGAGGTATGAGGTAGAAGTGGATTTTAAGTGTATATTTTTAATGTAGGAGTTCACTAATTACTATTAGAAGCAACAGATGAGCTCAGTACAGTAATAAAATTTAATATCATCAGTTATTTATGTGCATAAGAAAGTAAGTAGCAAACATAAAATTAAAGACAGTTCTAATGACCATAATATCAAAAGCAAAATAGTCAGGAATATTTCAAGAAATGTGAACACTTGAACATTTAACATGGCTTCTTTTTATAAAATACACCATTATCCCTAAGCCACCTTCTTTTTTGTGGTGACCTTTACTCATAGAAAAAGATAGGAATTAAAAGTTTCCCCTGTGATCCTGAGGACAGGACTTAGGTATGGTCTACCAGTGAGCTCTATCATCATCCCATTCTTATTTTTCTTTGAGATATGATCTTCCCAAGTTAGGGAGGCTAGACTCAAATTTGTGACCCTCAAGGCTTGGGTTCCATGTCAGCTCGGGTTACATGCATGTGCCATCACAGCCCTGGTAGGGATTAGTCTTTTTTTGTTTTCTTTAGTTGTAGTGGACAGAGTGTCTTTATTTTATATATTTATTTTTATGTAGTGCTGAGGATTGAACACAGTGCCTCAAATGTGGTAGGCAGGTGCTCTCACCCTGAGCCCCAACCCCAGGGATTAAATTCTTGACTTTCATATTACAGGTTGGCTCAGGATAATATCTAGGTTTGCAAATGTGTATAATGTCCCCATTTTGTGAGTAGAAGGTAGAGGCCACAATGAGAGAAAATGTCTATCCTTATCCTTGGAAGAGGAACATCAACTGTGGATTCACCTGCAACTTAGTATTTGAGGATTTCCCAGATATTAAAAATACAACCAAAAGAGACATGAAGTCAAGGCTCTGAGGAAGGGGGACTAGGTATTTCAAATTGTGAGGCATCAGATTGAGAAATACAATGTTAAGGTAGCTGGGTATGGAGAATAGGGTCCCTCACATTTAACTGTAGGATCAGGATCACAGAAGATATATAAGAAAATAAACCATTTACTGTTTACATTTTGAAACGATGATCATGGGTAGGACTTGGTCAGAAGTCATCATTCTCACACTCCACCCTCACGCCCACACACATTACTTCCCTTTTACCTCTTCCCCACTTTAGCAGTCAAGTCAACATCCACTCCTCAAGGTGCATCCTTGCATGAAGAGAAAGGACTGAGCCACAGTACCTTGGGGATCACAATGGGCAGATCCTTGCCCAGCTTATGGCAGAAATTAGCAAAGAAATGGCATTGTTCAGGAACATCTCTGTCTCTTTTCTCTCACAAATAACTAGATATTTCAATTATAAATGGATGGATGAAGTGAACTTGGGAGTATTGGGACAAATATTTGCAACACTGAAAATATAAATGTTCAGCAGCCTAATATCTTGTTTCTTTTTTATCTTTGTTTTTGTTTTTAATGCTGTGGATTGAGCCCAGGGGCACTCAACCTCTCAGCAACATTCCTGATCTTTTTTTGTAATTTAGTTAGAGACAGGGTTTCACTGACTTGCTTAGTCCCTCCCTACGTTGTTGAGGCTGGCATTGTATCAGCCTCCAGAGACACTGGGATAACAGTCATGCACCACCACACCTGACTAAGGTTTTATTTCATTATTTGCACAAGAGCTGTTTTTCATTTAATATAACCTACTGAATGCTCTCAAAATATTGCACTTTGTGAAAGACTCAAAGAGATAGCTCATTAACTTTATATTAACAAACTTAAAGAATATGATTTTTCTTATGCCTTGGCTTCTTTTCACTTGATAAAATCAGGTTAGGACATAGTTTTCTAGTCTCTTTATTCTCTTTTTTTTGGGGGGGTATAATAGGAATTGTTCCCAGTATCACTCAAACACAAAGCCACTGCCCCAGTCATGTTTAATTTTTTTTTTTTTTTTTTTAGAAACGGGGTCTCACTGAGTTGTATAGATCCCTATTATTTTGCTGAGTCTGTCTTTGAACTCATGAATTTCCTGCCTCAGCCTCCCAAGCCATTGGGATTGCAGGTATGTGCCCCCACTCCAAGTTTCTTCATTCTTTTGTAGTTGTTGCTTTCTTTTGTTACATAAATTCAAGTTGAATAACAATATGTTTAACAATACAGACATAGAGAAAAGCCAGTGATGAAGGTAAGCATTTGAACATATCCACCAGAAAGTAGATTATATATTCACCATGGTGTATTACTCAGCCATCAATACAAACTCCTCTAATGGTCAGAAAAATAGATGAAATTGGATGATGTCATGCTAAGTGAAGAAATACACAACAGTGTCACATCTCATATGTTAACTAATATAATATCATGTGCAAGGACAATAGTGATTAGTATGGCTGAGGAGTGTGTGGGGTGCATCAAGGGCAGAAGAGGGTATTTGGATATTATGAATATCCAATATATATATATATATATATATATATATATATATATATATATATATATATATATGCATATATATAAACATCACACTGAATCCCATAAGTATGTGCAGTTGCTATGTGATGATAAAACCCATCATCTCTCATAATTATCATATTCTGCACTAAAAACAGAATCCTACTGTCTTTTGGAATTTCCAGTATATGATGCGATATTATTGATGATGCTCCCTGGTAACAACCAGGCACTCCCTACACATCCATTCTATTTTCTTCCAGGTTCTGAACATAGAGGATACAATGTATTTCTGCATCTGAATCATCTCACTTAGCCTAAAGTCCTCCAGCTTGTCTGTGTTATTGGATAATATTCTTTTGTTTCTGGGGTTTCGACCCACGGTTGCCTTACCAGTGACAGAGATCCACCATCATTTTCTTTTTCAGTTTTAAGACAGAATGTTACCAAACTACTAAGGTTGGCCTTTAAATTTTGGCAACACTGCCATATACATCATCCTTATTTTAAAGTTGAGTAATAAGTGAGTTTTGGAGGCACATTTCTTTTGTCATGCTAGGGACTCAATAGGCTGAGGGAAAAGAATCACTATCTTGTAGCCAGCCTCACATCTTGGTGACACCCTCTGCACCTTAAAAGACCTCGTCTCAAAATAATTGTAAAAAAACTGAAAAGGTTATATATGTATGTTGATACATTTGTGTGTAAACACAGTGATAAATCTCTTTCTCTATTCTCTGTAACATACCATAGGTTCTTCTTCCTGAGTTACTCTTTGGAAACTTAGGTTGTGGATAGTATTGTAGTTAACTTGGGAGAGTAGATATTCCTAAAGATGGAATTTATTTCCTTCAATTGTTGAAGTGGTTAATGTCAGCTGTGCATTTGAGTGGATTGAGATACCCAGAGAATTTGTTTGGAAGATCTCTGCAGGTGTCTGTGAGTGTGCTTCCAGAAGGCTGAGTCAGAAAGCATGGGGAATACCTGTAATGAACATATATATTGGTGTTCAATAGGTTTGATTTGGAAAAAAAGCAAGAGAAGCAATCACTAACTATGCTCCAAGCTTCTTGAAGTCCCCTTTGGGGACTTGCACCATTGGCTCTACCGGGGTCTTTTTAAAAATTTTTATTTGTTTAAATTAGTTATCCATGACAGTATAATGCATTTATATACTTTGATATATCATACATAGATGGGATATAATCTCATTTTTCTGAGTATACATATTGTAGAATCACATGGGTCATACAGTCACATACATACATAAAGTAATATTGTCTGTTTCATTCTCTTTCTTATCCCCACATCCCGTGTCTTCCCCTCCTTTCACTTTCCTCTACCTAATGTAAGTTAATGCAATTCTTTTCTTTCTTTTGCATTACAATTTTAATACACATATATGCCACAATTTCTGTATCTTTTTTTATGCAACTCAGTTGACACCCAATTCAAGTCTTCATACATGTATTTTGGATGTATGACACATTTTACCAACCTTGCTAATCCCCGTCCCCCTCTCTTTTCCTCCCACCCCTCTGCCCTATCTAGAATTCATCTATTCCTCCTATGCTCCCCCTGCGTACTCCACTATAAGTCAGCCCCCTTATGTCAGGGAAATATTCAGCATTTGTTTTTATAGGGCTGTCATTGGTAACTTCACTTATCATTATCTTCTCCAACTCCATCCATTTACATGCAAATGCCATGATTTTATTCTTTTATTGCTGAGTAAAATTCCATTGTGTATATATGCCACATTTTTTTATCTATTCATCCACTGAAGGGCATCTGTGTTGGCTCCATAGTTTAGCTATTGTGAATTGTGGTGCCACAAACATTGATCTAGCTGTGTCCCTGTAAGTATGATGTTTTTAAACCTTTGTGCTTAGACTGAGGAGAGGGATAGGTAGGTCAAATGGAGGTTCCATTCCCATATTTCCAAGGAATCTCCATAATACTTTCCAAATTGGCTGCACCAATTTGCAGTCCCACCAGAAGTGTATGAGTGTACCTTTTCCCCACATCCTTGTCAACATTATTGTTGTTTGTCTTCATAATAGCTGCCATTCTGACTGGAGTAAGGTGATATCTTAGAATAGTTTTGATTTGAATTTCTCTGATTCCTAGAGATGATGAGCATTTTTTTCATATATTTATTGATTGTATATCCTCTCCTGAGAAGTATCTGTTCAGGTCCTTAGCCCACTTGTTGATCGGGTTATTAGTTTTTTCATCTACCAGGATCATTTAAGTCCTCTGTCCTGGACCACAGCTGTTTCATTTGCTTCCTCATATTGTGAAGCTTCCAGCTTCTTGGACTGAGGTGTTACCAGTTTCCCAGTGTTGCCATCCTGTAGGCAAAAATTTGGTGACTATTACTCCCATGATTATGTGAGTAAATGTAATAAGCTCCCTTCTGTATGCATATGTACATTTTTTATGTATTCTATTTTTCTGAAGAATCCTAAAAATACAGGCATATTCTCAATGTCTGGGTCATATTGCATGTCTAGTTATAATTTTTTGAAAAAACCCTTATAGTTATTTAAATGTCTATTCAAATTTATATTCCTGGCAAGGATGTCCAAGTGTCTCCTTTTCTGCATATCCTCTGCAGTATGTGCTACCTACCAACATTTTGAGGATTGAGCCCACAAGCATGTGGTTATATCTCATTGTGATATAACCTGAAAGCATAAAAATTCCAGAAGAAAATGAGAATTTTTTTGCCATTGGTGTTGGCAATGGTTTTGATAGAATATGCAGAGACTGGGCAAGGAAAAACAGCTGAGACTATATAAAGCTAAAAATGCTTCTATACAGCAAAGGAATCAATCAATGAAATGTAAAAGTAGACTGGGTTAAAGAAAACCGATTCTAGCCCCCTGTCTGAAAAAGCTGAACATCCAAAATATAAGAAACTTATACAACTCACCAAAATTTAATATAAACCCCTCATAACCTAATTTAAATATGGTAAACTACATAGATTCTGCCCTAAAAATTAAACAAGTGTGTAAAAACATATGAAAGTTACTCAAGATCACATATTAGGCTACATAAAATGATAATTTAGCTTTTCTGCTTTATTTGTCTCACAGGATTATGGGTGCACACTCTCCATCCTTCACGGGGCATCTTGAGATCAATTAGCAAAATGCCCGGTTCTCATTTTCCCACATTATGCTTCCTCATTATTCCATCTTAATTGCCAAGAAAATATCGAGCCTGGAAAACAACAAAATATAGATAAATTGCTAGATATACATCAACTTTGAAAATTACTTCAGAAATCAATAAATACATTAGTAGACCAGATGTGAAGAAATATAAAATAGACCTACAAATCAACATTTAACTTTACAACTGCTCAAAAAATACTTGCAGTTATGCTGATATGGGAGCACATGCCACTAGACTTGACTACCTTGAGGCCACAGCAGGAGGACAATTTAGGCTAAGGAATTTGAGGCCAAAATGGCAAAAACCTAGCTCTAAAAATTGACTCACCAAAAAACCAAACAGTAATCACATTTTTAAAAAGGAGCCTTCACGGGTGATTTCTATGAAACATGTAATAAGGATCAGTAACAATAATTCATGATCACGTCTAAATGTAGAAGAAGAAAATTGACTAATTCTTTCTGTAAGGCCAGAAATACCAGCTAACACAACATAAGAATGGAAATTGCAGACCATCTTTTTATAGATGTTGATGCAGATATTCAAAATCCCTAGGAAACTGAGAACAACAACAAAAAGAATGATTGCACTTCATGACCAAGAGAGACATTGTCATATGGGAAGTTCCCAAAAATCATTTTGATAGAGCAAAGCTTTGGCAAATCACTTACCAAATTACTGTAAAACCTATGACCAACTATGACCAGAGGAAAATTCTTTTTCAATCCACATAATGGCAGCTATGAACTGTTTTCATATTTAAAGGTGTGAACTGAAGTGTTTCACACTCTAGTTTTAGAAAAAAAATGTTTGCTTTTCTGACTTCTAAATATTGTTTGAGAATATGAAATGGGATTTTCATCAAAAATCAAATTGCATATGCAGATGATACTATTATTTCTATAATGTTTCTAAGCAATATCCATGAACTAATGAAACATAGAAATTAGTTCAATAATGTCATGGGTTAAATGGTCAACATCAAATCGTTTAAATTATATACAGTAGCAATGAGCAGTGTTAAAATCGAGGCACAATCCATTCACAAATATAGGTAAAATAATATAAATGAAAGTATTAACAAAAGAATTGTTCACTGCAAAGTAAAAAATTAAGGTGAATGTAAAATGCAAAAAAGATCATGGAAACAAAATGGGAAAACTGTTAATATTCAATGATTAATAGTTTGATTTGGGGTTTTAAGGGTTGATAGGCTTCCTCCAGATTAGTGCATGGGGTGCGGCCAGGCTTCCTACTCTGGTCTGGCCTGGTGTGGTGCCGGGCTTCCTCCTCTGATATGATATGTATTCTATATATGTGAGTTAATTTATTAATTGTGTTATTGAGCTCTATAGTTTCTTTATTCAACTTTTGTTTGGAAGATCTATCCAGTGGTGAGAGAGGTGTGTTAAAGTCACCCAAGATCATGTTGTGGTCAATTTCACTCTTGAACTTGAGAAGAGTTTGTTTGAATATAGGTTCGCCATTGTTTAGGGCATATATATTTATGATTGTTATGTATTGTTGGTGTATGGTTCCCTTGAGCAGTATGAGATGTTCTTCTTTATCTATTTTGATTAACTTTGGCTTGAAGTCTACTTTATTTAATATAAGTATGGAGAGCCCTGCTCGATTTCAAGTTTCATGTGAGTGGTATGTTTTTTCCCAATCTTTCACCTTCAGTCTGTCTTTTCCTGAGTCTCCTGGGGGCAGAATATGGTTGGATTTTTTTTAATCCAGACTACTAGCCTATGTTTTTTTATTGGTGTGTTTAAGCCACTAACATTTAAGGTTACTATTGAGACATGGTTTGTATTTCCAGCCATCCTTGTTTATTTTTGCTACTTGACTTGAAGTGTTAATTATTCTTTAATTTTTAATTGGTATCTACATATATGATCCAACATTTTAATTGAATATGTGTAGTGTTCAAATCAGTGCAATTTCTACCTTCTAAAATATCATTTTGATGTTTGAAACCTGTGAAGTCTTCTTAGAATGTCCAGAGTCTAATACTTACTTATACAATTCAAACTATGGGCTATAAAACCTAAGAGTTACTTTTCCCTCTTAACTGCTTTTTGACACTCCTTGCCAACTGTCTCTTAAAACAGATAAAAAGCTTTTCTCATTTGTGGTTCTTTGTGATCAACTTTTTCAGCTTCAACATATGAGTGCAAACATACAGGATTTGTGAAATATGAAAAATCACTAGAAAAAGACAGTCTCCCATGGTAAATCCAGAAAAAAGAATATAAATTTAAAAATTGTAAAATATAATCCCAGTGCCTTGGGAAGCTAAGACAGGAGGATGGTGAGTTCAAATCCAGCAACAGCAAGGCCCTGAGCAACTTGGTGAGATGCTGTCTCTAAATAAAATACAAAATAGGAGTGGGGATGTTGCTCAATGGTTGAGTGCCCCTGAGTTTAATCCCTGGTACCCCCCAAATATTTTAGGGTTCACATTTAATCACTAGGCCTTAGTTATTTTTGGTGAGATCTATATATAAATGCCATATGCCAATTCTTATGAATTTATTTTTTGTAAGACAAATATTATATAAATATTTTTTATAGTATAAGCTTAAATTGATCTATATTAGGATGTAAAAAAATAACTTAAAATGCTTTTAGACAAGGCTGAATGCCTGCAATCTCATCGGCTCAGGAGTCAGAGGATTACAAGGCCAAAGCTCAGTAACTTAGCAAGATTTTCTCTCAATATAAAAAAATGGCTGGTGAGATAGTTTAATGACTAAATGCCCTGGGTTCAATCTGGGGTACAAAGGAAAGGAGGAGGGTTTTAAAATTGCCTTGTCTCAACAACAAAAAGACATGTAAAATTTAAGACCAAAAACTGCATTCTATCACTTTTCTGTGACACACAGAATCTGCTTCAATTCATTTTAAACATTTGAATCTTACACAATCTAAGTTTTCTAACACTCAATAAATGACATGTTTTAATCACGTGTGTCTCCAGGCCATTAGATGAATTTAAGATCAGTGTAGCTGAGGAATCTGCAATCATACAAACTGGAGAGTGCAGGTGCCATGAATTTGCAGTAATAGTCAAGAACTCATGGATGGGTTGTTTATTGCCTTGAAAGTGTTGGAAAATTGTTTTCTGATGATCAACTTCTGTACTAATATTGGGAAAAACTTAGACCCTTTCCTGATAGTATGCTTCAAAGAAAGGGACACAATTCCATGCAATAATGAGGAGAACTAATCTTCATACAGGTAGTGGCCAGGAGAAGGCACAGTCTGGTCATTCTGCTAGCTCCATTTTTGAACCACAATCATCACTAAATGATTTGTGTCAAGTATATATGATTAAAATTGTGTAAATGCACCATGGTAGTGTTGTGAAGAAATATCTATAGTAATGTCCATGCTAAGGTACCATTGTTGTTAAGAAGCAACCTGGAGAATGGGAATGATTCATAGATGACTGAAATCCTGAGCTATGTACCTTCCCAGCTGTGCACATTATGCCTGGCACAACATAGTCCAGGAGATCATGATACATAACACAAGCTCTGTGACATCAAGGAGGTAATCTGAGAAACACCCCTCAAACAAGGATCTACGGAGTGATGCTTCCAGCTTGGTCCATGGATGCTCTATTGTACTGGGCACTCATGTCCTTTATGCACTGAAGAAATCAAGCTGCCTCCTAGAGTGGGCATTCTGTGTGGAAGAATATGTAAATCACAGGGAATCTAACACAGATTTCTGAAATAGGTTACATTTGAAGAATTCACATATGGTAAGAAGAAGGAAAGGCCAAGTGAGGAGATGAGAAAAAACAGATCACACATGAAAAAGAAATTTTCAAAAAGACATCAGAAGTTTTGTTTGTTAGAGCTGATAGTAAGGACTCCCTCTAGTATCTGGATCCAGGAAGGAGTCATGTTAGATATGGTGCTGTCACTAAAGTCAGGGGTGGCTGTATGACACATGCACCATCATCTGTGTTGCAACCATCTAGTGAGGAGTGCTCAGGCAGTGGACACGAGCTGGTGGTCAGGACAGAAGTAGAGAGAATTATAGGAGAAGGACACCCCACTGTAAGTTAGGGTTATTTGGATCCTCTTGGTGGGCACATTCCATGGTGAAAGTGAGAGGAAGAAACGTCTCTTCTCTCATATGCAGTGTGAGCCCCATGCTGTTCATAATGGGTGAGAAAATAGGATCTGTCACCCCTAACAACACATGTGCCGACTTACAACTTGGGGTTGTCCTCATCACCCAGCTCAGCTTCACCACTACTTCCAACCCTCCCCATGTCCTCTTGGTGTTCACTAACAGATAAAAGGGAGGTGGAAAATTGAGACTGGTCTTGCTTCAAGCAAGTGGGCTTGGGACTGATGTCAGCCTAGGCAGAAACCTCTTACATGTGGCTCTTTGTGTGCTGGGAATCTATGAAGAGCACTAGGGAGAAATGACTGACACCGCAGAGAGGGAAACACCATCACCCAGCACCTCTGCTGCAAAACACACCCTCCAGTAACATGATGAGCAAATCCTGGGCAATACTTGACTGAATGAATGGCAGCTCTTTGTGAGAAGTAGATATGAGAACCATGGCTTGCTTTTATAAATGGTCAGGGTTTTAAAATACAGCTCAGGATTCACACTTACATCTATAATATTTATATTACTATCATTTTAAATTTCTCCTGAGAAAAGCAACTAGAAGAGAAATTGTTCTTTAAAGTCAAGAAAGAAGAAGCCCCAGAAGTGCTGCTCTGTGGGCACAAGTGCTTAGAGTACTTCATACAGGGCATAGGTTAATGGCGTCTGCATGGCAGGCCACTCCCCATGCTAGGCATTTGAGTGGCAAACTGCTTACCCCATCAGCACAGCTCTGGGCACGAGGCCATGTGTTGAACACCCACTCTTTGTTCACCACAAGGACAGTTAGCAGACATTGCATTGGTGGCTGTCTATATTTTCCTTAGGCACTGCCTGAGTACATATACATAGTAACTTCACAATAAAATCAGGCCAGCTTCCTGATTGGTGTCTGGAGGTCTTGATTAGAGACTCCACAGCCACACTCTCCTCTACTCTGTTCTGTGGAGCTCCTCAGGGATGAGAGAGCCCATGCATTTCTCTGCAGAACCCAATCTCTCATTACTGGGAAATCCACAGGCTCCTGCTGGAGGGTCTGTTTTCCCTGACTGATGTTGTGATGGAAGAGTCAAGTTCTCCTTTCACCTTTTCTGCTTTATCTTGTTCTGTGTGTCTTAGGGTCACATTTATCTGCTGCAGTCTTGGCTGGGCACAAGATCACGAGCCACTCACAGCTTTGTAGATTCGAACAGCAATTCTTTATTCCCGAACTCACACCGGCCTCTACACAAGTGTTCTAGGGAAATCCCCGTTCTGCCGCCGCCCAATTCACCCACTCCACGAGGCTTTCTTTTCCAATACTTTATCAATCTCACGAAAACTCAATGGGAACTCAAGGATCGGGAGTGCCTGAGGCAGCAGGATACGTCCTATTCCCCCGCAGGGTACACCTTAAACC
This sequence comes from Spermophilus citellus, assembly GCF_964194105.1. Classification (NCBI taxonomy): domain Eukaryota; kingdom Metazoa; phylum Chordata; class Mammalia; order Rodentia; family Sciuridae; genus Spermophilus; species Spermophilus citellus. The sequence goes on along the minus strand of NW_027673195.1, from coordinate 50,310 downwards.
TGGAACTTCCCTAAACCCAGATTGTCTTAAACTTGGAATGCCTTAAACCCAAATTATCCTAAACTGGGATACTTCCTAAAACCTGCAGGATACACCCTAAACCTGGATCCACCCTCGTCCTTGAGCAGGGTCACCTTTCTCAAACACACATGCAATGTCACAGCGAATTTCCAAGGCAAGTCCATATAACATGGGGTACGCTGGCAAGGGAATTTTGATGCGTCATTCCTACTTGGCAATGGCCCTCAGCATTTATCTGTGCATGCTAATGACATGATAAATTGAATTTTGGAAAAAAAATTTGAAAGTGACCAGGAAAGGATGGATTTAAAGTGTCCTGAATGTTCCTCTAAGCAAAATTGAATTTACACATTTCCATTATTAGATATTACAAAAGGTTTTTAGTGATTAAAACAGAATGGACTAATACATAAAAATATTCTTCCAAATTCTTGTGAATTATATTCATAAGCCTATAATTTGGCACCATGAATTGGAACTTACCAGCACATTTATTTGATTTTCTAAAATATTTAATGTACTTTCTTCTGATCACGGTCCCTTGTTGACATTTACCAACTGAAAGTTCTTAACCATGTGAGATTCCATTCTATAATATGAGGTTTTGAACATAGAACCTCATTTCCCTCTAAAGAATTCAAAATGTACAATTACTCAAACAATAATTGTTCTATGAGTTATGATGATGACCAAAGCAAGATTATCAATCCAAATATTAAAACTTATTAATTTCCTGGTAATAAGTATACAAACTGTAGTGTTTAAAATCTCTACATGACATACCATATGTAAGTTATGTCCCATGAAGTTATTAAGTTGAAAAATGAAGAAGTAAAACTGATATTCCCTATAAGAAAAATTGACTAATTTTAGCAGGATCTCAAAGAAGAAAACATCTTTAGAAGACAATATCCTCATTACACCATACAGAACATGGTCCTCTGGGCTCCAACAGTTCTAATAAGCCCAGAGGACCATGTTCGGTATGGTTTAATGAGCATATTGTATTCTAAAGATGTTTGCCTCTTTGAGAAGCAAAGAAGCTACTGGGAAAACTCACTAGTAGACTGAATTTCTTCCTCCAATGCCCTTTTTAGAATCCACACTAACTCTGAATCTGAGGACACAGAGGTACTTTGTCACCTGAATAAGCTGAGCAGAGCACAAACACTTGTAAGTTTTATGGAAAGGATGTGTTTAAATTCTGTCTCTGCAGATTTGTAATTTTAATGTCTATAGAAAGGCAAGAAGTTCCCACTGGAGAACACAGAACTGTGGCTTCCTCAGTGGGACATGTCATCTCTCTTAATTTTATTGTCTTCTCTGATGGATAACAGCAATCCAAGAGATCTGGGCTTCAAACCCTTAAAGTTTCCTGGACAGATCTGGAAAAGGATCTTGATTGAGATTATTTTCTGATGTTGATAAGGAAATTTAAATTACTCTAATTCTGGTCCTAAAATCAAATTAGTCCAAACCTGTCCCACAACTTATAATGCCTCTACTTTGATGTGAGGGACTCCTGGCACCCCCATAATTTCCCTGAAGTATTTGATGGGCCCCTCTTTCCTATTTGAACATGGAGCATACCTTCTTGTGGTTAGTGATGGTTTGGTAAGTCATCCTTTCCAAAGTAACAGTTCTATGGCTCAAGCTCTAAGTGAAATGTTATAATTAAAAAAAGAAGAGGAAGACCTATAGGTCACATGTTGTAGAAATCACAGGCAGATGGAATCTAGTCAGAGCTGAGGCAGAGTCTGAGCTGGAGTCCACTCTAAGAAACCTACATGATCAACTCCGCCTTCTCTGAGAGAAAATCATGTGAAAAGCAGGCTCAGTCTCCTGGGTACTGTATATAAATACACATAAAAGCATTAAAGCACTATATTAAAAAGGATCCCCGTTATCTGGAGTCAAAAGAAAGGACAGTCATTTCAAGCAGACTCATTTATGTTCCAGTTGTAAAAATCAGAAGACAGTTCTTGAACACTGCCATTATCAACATGTGCAGGGTAAGTACAGGCATGATAATGAATGAGACATTTGTTTTTTCTAGAGGTAATTTCAAACCTGGACTAAATGGAAATATATAAAATGAAAACTCATATACACAGACAGAAATTCCACATGGATAGGATGAGGGAGGTTGGGAAACTGAAGAAGAAAATCATAATAATTACCAAAGCATGAGACCTCCAAAGCCACATGAGAGGGAAGCATAAAACAGGAAAACCGTGCAAGTCATTGAACCAGTATTTCAGCATATGAACAGTTAGGAAAGACACATCAAGGGTGGAGGAAAAGTATCCCCTCATGCAGCTCCCATCCTGTACCAGCCACATGAAAGTTTTGTGCCTTTGGTGAATTGGGCTCTGCCTTACTCCGTGGCATAGCCCATTAATCACCAACGTGCCACCTGGAATACTGTCCCTCATATACACTCACCTCCTGGGAGGCTTCTGGAATAAGCCATGGCAGAGAGTTGGCAAGTACTCCCAACTTTGGGGAGCCAAGAAGATCTCTTTGGAGGGGTGGAGAATTACATACCACACCTTTATTGTAATGTGGACATGCTGTGTAATTAGTTGTTGTTGATTCCAATCTTTTTGTAGCCCTGATTTTTCATAGAGAGAAAACTAATTTCATCGCTAATTGTGAGGATTAGGCCAAAAATACTGAACAAGTGCGTTCCAACCAGTTAAAGAAGGCTCTCTGTGGAGCTGGGCATGGTGGTATTTGCCTCTAATCTCAGCAGCTTGGAAGGCTGAGAAAGGAGGGTCATGAGTTCAGAGCCAGCCTCAGTGAAAAAAAAAACTTACTAAGCAGATCAGTGAGATCCTATCTCTACATAAAATAGGGATAGGGATGTGGCTCAGGGTTTAAGTGTCCCTGAGTTCAATCTTCATCATTGTACCCCCCCAAAAGAGAATGTCTGGGGAGTGAGTCTCAGGCTTTGGATTTATAACAACTTTCATGGATTTCTAAAGTGTAGAACTAGTATAGAATAAGTGTTATGGGCCACAATCTGGGTTGGATGTGCATACATTTGAATCTAGGCTTTTATATATATTTATATATATTATAGATTTGATGTTGATCTACTGATGGAATATTTCCTACACAAGGCATGTATTTGCTTTAGTTAAAGTCTGAAATAGTAGATATATATTTTATATAATCTGCAGCTACATATTGAAAAATAATAGTCATCAGAAAATCATGTATGTGAAGCTAGATGATTTCATGACTCTTTAGAACATGTAGGTTTATAAGGCAAGATAGTGAGAGAAACAATAAAACTGAAACATTCATGAACTTGGGATGCCATTTAAAAATCTGAGGTGAATGTTGGTTCACAATCATAAAAGGTATCTCCTTTTCAATATCTAGGTCAGATAATTCAAGGGAGTACAATCTGTCCTCAAAATCTTCAGATAAGAGTTAAGGAGTTACGTACCCTTAATGATTTTCAAAAACTATTAGGAGATATTAACTGGCTAAAACCATCTTTAAAGCTAACTACTTTTGAGTTAAGTCCTTTATTTCAGATATTACAAGGAAATCCTTCTCCAACCTCTCCACGTCAACTAACTTTAGAAGCTAAGGCAGCCTTGAGAAAGGTGGAAATTGCAATTAAAAATGCACAGCTTACTAGAATAGATCCTAAAGAAATAATGTATTTATTAATATTTCCAACTGAGCATACCCCAACAGGAGCCATATGGCAAAGATTAGGAGTTATTGAATGGATTTATTTATCTCATTCCCCTCAAAAAACATTAATTCCTTTTCATGATTCTATAGCTCAATTAGTAATTAAGGGTAGGACTAGGATTTTACAATTAATTGGATCTGAGCCTGATATCATAATTATTCCATTTTCTGTTCAACAAACTAATTGGCTTTTTCAAACTTCTAGCTCCTGGCAGATAGCTTTTGCAGATTTCCCTGGGCAGATAGATAGCCATTATCCTCGTGATAAGATTGTACAATTTGCATCATTAACATCACTTATTTTTCCAAAGATTGTACGTTCTCATCCAATAGAGGAAGTTTTATCGGTGTTCACGGATGGTTCCAACTCTGGTAAGACAGGTTTCTTCAGCCGTGTTCACACAGAGGTAATACAAACTTCTTATACTTCTGCCCAAAGAGCAGAGCTCCAAGCTCTGATTTGTGCCTTAGATTATTTTTCAAATGAGCCTATTAATATCTATTCTGACAGCTTATATGCAGTCAGAGTTACCAAAAATATTTAAACCTCAGTTATTGGGTTTACTTCATCACAGGAGTTATTTGAATTATTTCATAATTTACAAAAGACAGTGCTAATGAGAAAGTACCCATGTTTCACTGGACACATCCGTGCCCATACTAACCTTCCTGGACCTCTAGTTGCAGGTAATGACAAATTGATAAATTAGTAGCTTTTGTCAACAGATGCCTTCGTATGACTGTGCACTAGCTTCCCATTCCTTGCATCATCAAAATGCTTCTAGCTTACGTAAAAAATTTAGTATTACCAGAGAACAAGCTTGTCAGATTGTAAGCCAATGTCCTAAGTGTGTTATTCACACTCCATCTCTGCCATCAGGGGTAAATCCCCGTGGATTAAAACCAAATCAGATATGGCAAATGGATGTAACTCATATTCCTCAATTTGGTAAGCAATGTTATGTGCATGTCATAGTGGACATTTATTCTAGATTTATTTTTGCCACAGCACGTACTAAGGAAAATACTCAACATGTAATTTCTCATTGCTTAGCAGCTTTTTCCGTTTTAGGGTGTCCTATGGAGATTAAAACAGATAATGCTCCAGCTTATGTAAGCTCTTCTTTTCAACAATTTTGCCAAGAGTTTAAAATTAATCATAAAACAGAAATTCCTTATAACCCCCAAGGACAAGCCATTGTAGAACGAGCTCATTTATCTATTAAGCTTCAATTACAAAAATTAAAAAGGGGGAATAAGATTGTGACTCCCCAAAATAGCCTTAATCATGCCTTATTTGTTTTAAATTTTTTAAACTGTGACACAGAGGGTCACACAGCTGCTGAGAGACAAATGTCTCCCTCAGTAACAGGCCCCTTAGGCAGAGTTCTGTGGAAAGATTTACAGACTGGTCAGTGGAAGGGTCCAAACACGGTAATAACATGGGGCCGAGGGCATGCCTGTATTTTTCCAGAAGGTGCTTTCCGTCCCATTTGGGTGCCTGAACGTGCTATCAGACATGGAGGAGATAGAACCCAGACTCAAGCGACGGAGGATCGACCCGGAGAAGCCACAACCCAGAAGGAGGAGATATCGGAAAAGGATGAAGAAAAACCAGATTGAACCAGCCGAGAAGCTGATTTCATGGAAAGATGTGAAGAAATTGACAAACCAGGCTTCCCAAATACTTCGACGCCTAGGAAAGAACAGGACCCCAGTCTTGATGGTAGCGACAGTAATTGCCCTACTGGGCTGTCAGGTAAAAGGGAATCAAGTAGACACTTATTGGACTTATTTCCCAGATCCACCCCTGGTACACCCAGCTGTGTGGACTGGAGAATCTATTCCAGTATTTACTAATGACTCATTCATGATGGGAGGATTTACAGATACTCATATTACTCCCAATCATGTGACTAGATTTAATTATTCTGGCTACAGTGCCCAATTACCTTTATGTTGGTCACATGATAAACATGCTGGCTGTCTGAAAGTATCATTTGAAGAAAAGAGAGCGATTGGTAAACCTAGACTGACAAATAATTCTATTTATGGGGACTTAAAACCTAATACTAGATCAGTAATTAAGATGGGACTTTCCCATAACAAGCCAGTCATTTCTGCAAAACCTCCACCGGTACCCCACTGTCCAAATAGTTCTACAATTGAAATTGGCACCTTTCCTAAATGGATGGATTGTGTAAATACCTTTCCTGTACAACATAAGGTGTCTAAAGCTAGTGAGTATATTTTAGACTGGTCTCCAAAAATTGATAAGAGACAATTACGAAGAAATTCTGCTATGACACCTGCAGGATTTGTTAGTAATATTTTGACTTATAGTGAAGGAGGTATTCAAAACGATATTTGGCGTTTAATTGCTGCCTCAGAGTATTTACATTTTACAGATAAACCTTTACCAAAATTTGTCAGCAAGAACTGTAAAGAGGGATCTTGCTATGGCTTAAGAGCCTATGTCCAATCTCCTTATGTTTTAATTATTGGAAATGTAAAAGTTAAATGGATAGATGACAGATATATTGTTACTTGTAATAAGTGCAACCTAACTAATTGTATTTCTAGGTATAATGGAGGAAAAGGAGTGCTAATACTTCATCAGCCCTCTTTTGTTTTATTACCTGCTAATATTTCAGAGCCATGGTATGCTGATGCTGGTTTACAAGTCTTACAGCAAATTCATGCCCAGCTAACAAGACCTAAACGTGCTATTGGTGTCATAATTGTTGGTGTCTTAGCACTGGTCTCATTTATTGCCTCAACTGTCTCTGCATCTCTGACATTTTCTCAGAATATTCAACATGCAAAATTTCTTAATAATTTAGCTCAAAATACTTCCAAGGCTCTGCGTAATCAAGTAAATATTGATGAAAGGATTGAGACTAAATTAAACGCCTTAGAGGCAACTGTTATAAACATTGGTAATGAACTTTCAGCCTTAAAATTTAAAGAAAGGCTTAAATGCCATGCTAATTATAAGTATGTATGTGTTACAGCTGCCAAGTACAATGCTTCTCTCTGGAAATGGGAGAAGGTTAAAAACCATTTATTAGGTATTTGGCAAAATAGTAATAATAGCTTGGATATTCTGGAACTTAATCACCATATCCAAGACATTCAAAATAATAGAGCTGATTTTTCAGATCCTTCTTCCTTGGCTAACCAAATATTGAAGGAGTTAAATGGATTCAACCCTGGAAATATTCTTAAACACTCCGCTTGGTACATTATTGGATTATTCTCCTTGCTGTTAATTCTCTTTTGTATTGTAACTATAGGATGGCGAGTCTTCCAATCAAGAATCCGGGGACTCCAGAGAGTGAACCGCCGCCTCATTGTTAAGAAGAGAAAGGGGGAATATGTGGAGAGCCATTCTGACACGTGATTGGGTGACTCCCGTTAAGGGCCTGAGGCGCTCTGGCTGTGTCAGAGCTATCCCGATCCTTTCCTGATGAGAGAGCCCATCCGTGTGGGGGTGTGCCTGACCACTGACCCCGGAGACCCAATCACTGGCCCTGACCTTGGAGTGCAGCCCCCCCTCAACCTTCATTGGATGGAATTCTCCCCTGAACCTCTTGTCCCCCAAATAAAAGGCTACTCCCAGGCGTGTTCGCTCTCTCTCTCTCCTGCTAGCCCAGAGTAATCCTCGCTGCCCTGCTGGGCGGCTGGAGGCGGGAACCAGGGAGGCGAGCTGTCTCGGACCTAGCAATATAAATAAGGTAACTGGTTTGTGTGTTTTATTTCAATCTCTTCTAAGTAACTTAATGCCTAGAACCTCATTAATGAAACCACTGTGCAGGCCACGTGGTAGATTCATGAACTTGGGATGCCATTTAAAAATCTGAGGTGAATGTTGGTTCACAATCTGACTTCCATAACAAGAAGCTTACAGCACAAATATTAAAAATCAAGAATAAATAAAGGGGATAGATTCAAACTAAAAAATCTGCTTCTCAGCAAAATAAACAATAATGTGAAGAAAGAACCTACAGATTTTATACAAATCTTTACCACACTTAATTCAGAAAAAGCACTAATGTCTAGGGTATATAAAGAACTCAAAATTAACACAAACAACAACAACATAGACCAATTAACAAATGGACTCAGTAACTGAACAGACAACTTCACATAACAAATATGATCCATTAACAAATACATGAAAAAACATTCCACCTATCTAGCAATTAGGAAAATGTAAATCAAAATTACTTTAAGATTTTATCTCACTTCAGAAAGAATGGCAATCATTAATAATACAGGCAACAATAAATGTTGGTGAGGTTGTGGGGAAAAAGGAACACTCACACATTGCTCATGAGATTGACTCCAAATTGGTGCAACCACCATGGAAAGCAGTATGGAGATGCCTTGAAAAACCAGAATGGAAACATCATTTGACTCAGCTATCCCTCTCTTTGGACTATACCCAAAGGACTTAAAAACAGCATACTAGAGGGAAACAGCTGCACCAATGTTTATAGCAGCACAATTCACAATAGTTAAACCATAGAACCAACCTTTGTTTTCTTCAACAGATGAATGGATAAATAAAATGTGATGTGTGTGTGTGTGTGTGTGTGTGTGTGTGTATAAAATTTCCCCCACCAATGGAATATTATTTAGCTTTAAAGATGAATGAAACTATGCATTTGGTGCTAAAAGGATACAGTTGAAGAATATCATGCTAAGTGAAATAACCCCCCCACACACACACAAACACAAAGGCCAAATGTTCCCTCCAATAAGTGTATGCTAATTCACAATGGGGGTAGGGGAGAATAATTATTTAGATTAAGTAGAGAGGATTGCAGGGAGGGGAGTTAATATCTGGATAGAAATGATAGTAGAATGAAACATACATTACATATAATACATAATATATAGAGATGCTAAAGCACTCAACAAAGACAGGGGAGAGAATAGAAATTCAGTGGATTAGACAAAGTTGGACTGAAGAAAAGAAAAGAGAAATAGGAGTACAAATGACAGTAGAATGAATTAGACACACCTTTTCAATGTTTATATATAAATACACCACCAGGGAAGGTCCACACCATGTACACCTCAAGAATGGAATGCTAACTAAAATGAGTTTTACTCCATGTATAATATGTCAAAATTTTCTCTACTATCATGTATACCTAAAAAGAGTAAGAAATTTTAAAAATGACAAGGAAAAATTTGTATACCGAGAAGGTTTGTGAGTTAAAAACTCTTCAATGAATGGTAACATCATTAAGGTTAAATAAAAGTATAAAAGAGTACCTTGAACCCATACAAAACAACAATGGTAAATAGAGTTGCCCAAGTCAGTCTGCGCAACTAGCTATAATCAAAAAATTTTTGGTTTACAATTCTTTTCTATTTGTTTTACAAAGCAGCACAAGAACAATACTTACAAGTTGAGCAGAGAGGAAACATTACACAGCAGTGTTATGAATACTATGAATAGTGCTGTGGGCACTCAAAGAAAGCATTCTCAATTTCCTCCCCCCTTGCAATAAAAAATCATGCAGTTGAAAGATACACTACTTACTGATTAGATAACACATACATGTGTTTGTGACATTCAGTATGTGGGCAGCTGCTCAACTTCACAGGTCAGATCCAATAGATAAGGAAAACACTCTCTTCACACAAGACTGTGTTTCCTTGAGTAATACTATGAAAGCAAGAGGGAAAGCAAAAGTAACAAACACAGGCAACTGTATTGCCAGACTAGGAAAACCCAACCACTGAACCTATGTACTGGGGAGTCCCAAAGAGCTTTTCAGGGTCCTGACTGGGAAGCGCTGGGCAGAGCAAACTCTCCAAAGGTGAGAGTCTGAAGTCTTGTTCTACCTTGTATTGAAAGTGAGGCCGAATAAATACAAGTTAGAACAAAGAAAACTTCATTCTAACATCTTGCATGACCTGGTGATCCCCTGAAGAACACCAAGTCCTCCCAAGAACAGGTCAGATACTAGAGGAGGGAGTGATAGCCTTGAAATGACTAAATAAATTGGGATTCCAATGAGTGAGCCACCCAGCCAGATGCATTGAGAAATCAGCATTCTTTATCTGTTTCATCAAGGACTTCAGACATCATTCAATCAAGAAAAGGGAAGATCTTTAGTATTTTCCTTAGACCTCTAGGACTGAATCTTCCCTCCTGGCCTTATAAATAGTTTAAACTCTCATATGTAAAATGAAGCCAGTTTTCTGCATAAAATAATGTGGAGATAAGCATGAAACCTAGATATTTACCCTTTGGAATAAAGAATGGTGTGAATATTATTCTCCTAGAACTTATCATTATATTTCAATATTTATTTTCCCAAATAAAGTTAAATGAAATGTTGGTGGGTGGTGTTTTGTTGACTCAAAAGGCTCACATATGAAGAGAATATTGTGTTTTTACTTTTTGAACAGGACTTGTAGATGAGAGTCTAGAGGTTTATTTCAATCAAAATTGTGTTTCTCTCTCTGTGGTGTCATGGGCTCTTGGAGCTATAAGATCTGAGGAGGGACATGGTTAGTTTATAGTAACTTATAATTACTGGGTTGCAGAGGGTTCTGGGAGACCATGACACATGCTATCTATCGTATAATCCAATAAGTATAACAAACATTATATTGTAAATTATTAAGTAGAACCAAAGGGTCTACAAAATCAAAATATATAATGAAGTAAAAAAAAATGCGGGGACATAAATGCTCCTATAGTATGTCTTTTTCTTTTTACAGTCATCATTTTACATGTTTCTAATTACACTTTTCTACTGGGTATCCAAAACTAAAGAAGTGGTCCCAAATTGTGATTTTTTTCCTACACTAGAGGCTATAGTCACCTCAGTGATGAACGTCATAGAATTCATGAGGAACTGCATGGTTTCTTCAGTCCAAGAGTCAGGATGGGCCTATGGACCATGTGGATTCCCCAGGAAACATTAAGACTATTTCCCCCTTCAGCAACCCTCCTTTATTGCCTGAATATGCACCTTGGCTCCTAGTCTCTTGGGTCTTTCTCCTCTCCCTGATTGGGAGCTTGTATAACTCTCCAGAGTTGTAGATCCCTTAGGGTGTACTGCTACTGTATAAGGTGAAATGTTAAACTCATAATTCAAACTAGGGATATCTCGGCATTATTTTAGTATCCCTAGGTCCTTCCTATAACTCTCTTAATTTTCCCATAATTACAAACAAGAGAGTATATAATTTACATAAATAATATTCTCCAAATAATACTTGATTAAACATATGAAATAATTAATGGAGACGTTATAGTATTATTTACCCAATAGAATGTTTAATATTGCATCGATCCATTAGCAAAGTGAATAGTGGGAGATGTGTGACCCAATATCATTAAAAGCATGACAAGGTTAACATTAAGAAATTCACACTTTATTTAGTAACAAATTGCATCTTTAATGAAATATAAGTAAAAATGCTCTGTAAAACGGGTATGGTGGGCCATGCCGTGACCCTAGGGACGTGAGAAGCTTTGCAAGTTCAAAGTCAGGCTCCATAACTTAGTGAGGCCCTATACAACTTAGTAAAGCCTATCTCTAAATAAAAAAGAAAAAATCTGAGGATGTGGTTTACTGATTAAGTGCCAATAAGATTAAGAGGCTCTTAAAAATTTAAATTTTAAACTTCATATAAATCTTAAGAGACTTCTGAAATAATCAACTCCGAGTGTTATTAGTATTTCTCCAGTTGTGAAAAATGAGACTCTTTAGTAACTGTTGATTTGTACTAAAATTATTTCCTTTTAGGGATTCACAGTTCTATACTTGTATTTCCTTATTTCTGCAATATCAGCTAAAGATGTTAAGAAATTTTTCAGCAAATGTCAAAAGCAATTACCCATTTTCTACATTTAAATGATTTTTTCCACCTAGGTCCCAAATACTTCAAGGGATGGGCTATAGATAAGAAACTTAATACAATCTTTATATTTGTCAAGGTGTTTTTGTAAATATTTTGCTGTTATCTAAGGTACACACTTTGGACAAATGCTACTCCACATTTGCTACAGATATGAAGTCAGAAATTCAAAAAGGTCGGAATTTTGAATACAATCTTGGACACATTCTTTGGGTTTCTATATCCTATAAATTCTCCAGTGTTTTTAAAATATTTGATCAATGGCCAAAGGCTTTGCAAAATTTTTTCCACACGTCCTCTCACTTGTATGAATTCTGAGATGCTGAGTAGGGTGTGAACAACTGTTGGAGACTCTGACACCTATTTTACACTTGTATGATTTTTGTGCTATCATGTCTCTGGTGTGAAATAGTGTTGAACTACTGTGAAATAAGGGTTGATTCATCCTTAAAGACCCTGATGCAATGTTTTCACTTGTAAAGCTTCTCTCCAGTATGAAATCTATAATGTTTAGTAAGATATGATCTTCAATTTGAAAATGTTTGCCATTCTTCACATTTATAGGACTTCTCTCTAGTATGGGTTCTCTGGTGTCGATTAAGTATTGATTTTTGATTAAAAGCTTTGCCACATTCTCTACATTTGTAGGGTTTCTCTCCAGTGTGGATTCGCTGGTGCTGAGTAAGTGATGATTTTTGACTTAAACTCTTGCCACACTCTTTACACTTGTAGGGCTTATCTCCAGTGTGGATTCGCTGGTGATGAGTAAGTGATGATATGTGATTAAAACTCTTGCCACACAATTTACATTTGTAAGGCTTCTCTCCAGTATGAATCCTGTTGTGGCAGTAGAGATGTGAGTTTGTATTAAAACTTTTGCCACACACTTTACATTTGTAGGGCTTCTCTCCAGTATGAATACTGTTGTGCCAATTACGCTGTGAGATGCTATTAAAAGCTTTGCCACATTCTTTACAGCTGTAGGGCTTCTCTCCAGTGTGAATTCGCTGGTGCTGAGTAAGTGATGATTTTTTTTTAAAAGAGAGAGAGAGAGGGGAGAGAGAGAGAGAGAGAGAGAGAGAGAGAGAGAGAGAGAGAGAGAGAGAGATTTTTCTTAATATTTATTTTTTAGTTCTCGGTGGACACAACATCTTTGTTGGTATGTGGTGCTGAGGATCGAACCCGGGCCGCACGCATGCCAGGCGAGCGCACTACCGCTTGAGCCACATCCCCAGTCCCAAGTGATGATTTTTTATTAAAACTCTTGCCACACACTTTACATTTGTAGGGCTTCTCTCCAGTGTGGATTCGCTGGTGCTGAGTAAGTGATGATTTTTTATTAAAACTCTTGCCACACACTTTACATTTGTAGGGCTTCTCTCCAGTATGAATTCTGTTGTGGCGATCAAGATTCGACTTTGTATTAAAACTTTTGCCACACACTTTACATTTGTAGGGCTTCTCTCCAGTATTATTTCTCTGGTGATTTTTAAGGCTTGGTTTTTGACTAAAAGTTTTGCAAAGTTGTTTACATATGTGGGGCATCTCTTCAGTGTGTGTCGACTGGTGACAAATAAGATTGGAGCTTTTATTAGAAGTTTTGTCACATTCTTTGCATTTGCATGGCATATCTCCTGTATGAACACTGTGATGTTGAGTAAAGTTTTTGAGTGTGTTGCATTCTTCACATTTGTAGGTCTTCTCTGCAGAATAAATTTTTGGTGTTGAGTAAGAGTTGAAAATTTTTTAAAGTTTGCCACACTTTTTACATTTACAGGTCTTTTCTTCAGTATAAATCCTCTGATGCTTAAAAGTTGTAATGTTTCACTAAAAGTTTTTCCACATTCTTTAAATTTATAGGGGTTATCACTGTCATAGTATCTACTGTGTTTAGAAGATGTTGAGCAAGCTGATGCTTTGATATTTTCTTTAAAAGTATAGGGCTCTCATTCTCTATAAATTCTCTTGTATTGAGCAAGCTCTGCACTGTGATTAAGAGCCCTTTCACATACCTTACACTTGCAAGTTTTGTCTTGACTACAAATATTTGGATGAGTAATAGTTTTTGAGCACTGAATCAAGACTTTCCCACATTTTTCATCTTGGTAATTTATTTTTACAAAATTACTAGGAGTTTCTCTATATTCATAATTTTTTTCACCAATGTAAATATCCTGGTAATTACTCAGGGTAGAGACATGGCTAATGGTGTTAGTTTTAGCATTATCTATATAGTGCACTTTCCAGAAATCTGTATCAGAATTGTCATTAAGCAATGGTGGGGAAGTAGAAACCTTTCTACAATTCTTAATATTGTCCATTTGTTTTGTTGCAGAAAAAAAATGGACATTTTGTAAAGAAACTCTCAAAAGAATCGCTTTTAGAAATTTGTCTTAAATATTGTCTCTGTGCAAATGTTTGATGGGAAGTTTAACTCAGTGCTACATTTATAATTGGCTAAGTTAAAAACTTATGCATGGACCAGATATCTTTTCAAATTTTCCACATTTCCTTTCAGAGGAAATATAGTCATCAAAATTGGCTGCGGATATATTCTTTAACATATATATATATATATATATATATATATATATATGTTAAAGAATATATATATATATATATATGTTAAAGAATATATATATATATATATATATATATATATATGTTAAAGAATATATATATATATATATGTTAAAGAATATATATATATATATATGTTAAAGAATATATATATATATATATATATATGTTAAAGAATATATATATATATATATATATATGTTAAAGAATATATATATATATATATATATATGTTAAAGAATATATATATATATATATATATATGTTAAAGAATATATATATATATATGTTAAAGAATATATATATATATATGTTAAAGAATATATATATATATATGTTAAAGAATATATATATATATGTTAAAGAATATATATATATATATGTTAAAGAATATATATATATATGTTAAAGAATATATATATATATGTTAAAGAATATATATATATGTTAAAGAATATATATATATGTTAAAGAATATATATATATGTTAAAGAATATATATATATGTTAAAGAATATATATATATATATATATATATATATATATATACATATCCATCCTTAATACTAATAGGAATACATTAATTTTTCAGATATTAATTCTTTATGGTGTATTTTGGCTATAAAATTTTTATTGCAAATACAGACTACTAATTGGTTTTGTCCATTATAATACGATTTTTGAACTATACTCTCACCTATATTTTCCCATTGTTTCCTTAGTTGTAAATAGTCAAGGTCACACTTTCCATATCTTCTCTCTCTCTCTTTTATTCCCTGCTCTGGTAAAATTTCTCGAGGATGATGAGAAGTCATGGCTGAAATAAATAAAAAATAAATAAAAAACAATCATGTTTACTTACTATACCGGGCTGAGTATATTTGGGAAACATAGGAAACTACAGCAATTAAGGAACATCAGCAGGGGAGTGGATTATTAAATCCAAGTCCATCGTTATGGCAGAAATATATATGAATCAAAGAAAAATCTTCACAGAAAAATACTTTGAGAAATTTTCAAATCATCTTACTGTTCACAATATCCAAGATGAGTACATTACTGTGAAGAGTAATACAGTAGAGGAAAATACATTGTGTTACACAAAGCCTTTCCTCCTTCACAATATATTTTAAAAATTTACCAACTTTCTTTTGCTTCATTAAAAATATGAAACATGCAAATATTTGGGGACTATTCAAAAAAGGGGTTCTTGCTTACCACCAGAAAAAAACACAGCTAAGTCAAGTGTAAGAAAAGTTATGAATTAATCCAAGGGAATAGTAAATTATCATTTAAATGAAGTTTACTGAACTAAACCAACACACAAAAACAGAATAAAAATAGTCTAGAATTGTTAATAGTAATAAGCAGAAAATGTGTGTTGAAAGAATTTCTTTAGAAAATGTCTGAAAGTGTCAAGGAGGACACAGCAACATAGGAGGTTGAGCCAGAAGGAGCAAAATTTCAAGGCCAGCCAAAGTAAAATAAAAAAAATGAAAAGTGGGAAATAATCCTTAAGTTTTCTTTCTAGTACTAATAAACACATCTCAGAAAATAGGAAAAATAAAACATCCAAGCCACTTAATTATCACCAAGTTGTAAAGACTCAAAGCAGGTATTAAACTAAGTTTTTAAACTCAGAATATTGAGAGCATCCAAGAGAAAAAGATGGGTCACCTAGAAATGTGTAACTATATAATTGTGAAATCCTTAGTTGAAACTTCACAACACAGAAAGGAATTCAGGGCTATTTTCAAAAAATGAAAGAATAAAATTATCAAACAAGACATTATATTCACAGCTACTATATTTCAAAAGAGAAGGAAAATAATGACTTTAAAGATATAAAAATGCACACATTACTCATCAACACTAGCTGTTCTCTGCAAGTACGAAAGGTAATCCTTCATACTACAATGTAAATGTGCCCAGCAACACAAGTCATATGAAATTTTAAACATGTCTTGGCACAAACAATTCTATTGTACTGTAATGATGGTTCACAAAATATGTAATTTTGCAATAGAATTTGAAAGAAAAAAGCATAAAAACAAAAGTGTAAATAGGCATATATATCTGTAACAATAATATAATTTTGAAAGGACACATAAATATATTCAATTTTTTAATACAGTGAAGTCAAGTTGAAACTCATACAAAGTATGTGAAGGAGATAATTCAGTTTTAAGATTTTTTGTTGCCAAATTCAAGATTACAAAATTCTGATCAAAACAAACCGTGGCTATCTGATTTAACTCTAAAAATTACAACTGTTGGTAGTCCGCAGGATACTCTAAATCTAAAAACACACATACACGGAAAGCAAGAGGATATAAGAAGGACACATACAAAGGTGACCGAACACAATCTGAGCTGTCTAAATTATTGTACACAAAACATAGTTTAAGACAGTAATAGGACACAGAAGACGTTTTAAATTTAAAAATAACCTTTGAAAAGAGGGAAAATAGAGAAAAGGAACCTATCCCTAGGTTCTGAATTAAGAGTAAATACATTCACAACGAACATCCTACCTTCCAAACACACAAAGAAAACATTGAGAGAGTTGAATGTAAACCAAGAATCACTGTCATACTAAAAGACATCAATCCCCACTTACTGAAAAGGGAAATATAGTGAAGCAAAATGGTAATTGCAAAGCATAAGACTTTACAATAGTTTCAAAATATTTTCAGACTTATAGAATCCCTGTTCTTAATCACAAATGGTATATTATGCTGGATAGACCAATTTTATGTATTAAAAAGGGTTAATAAATATTTAAGTGATAGCTATTTTTTAACCAACATGGAATAAATATTTGAAGTCAAAAGTGGTAGGGATTTTCAAAAATCACTCAATATGTGTCAGTTGATTGAACACTTTTGGGCATGCTGTTGTTCAAGAATTGAAAGATAAAAATTAAAAGATGTTTATAATACTTGAAGTTAACTAGAGGCTCCAGGTAATATTCATTAAACTCGCATTGTTAAAAAGGTTTTTTTTTTGCAGAGAAATCTGTTAAATTATATGAATATCCCCCAAATTACAAATAAGAAGACTTTTCCCTGCTAAAAAATATACTAAAAGTTACAGCATTCAATTGTAAATGCAGACATGGAGTTAGGTAAACGGAGTTCTTAGTGAGTGTGGCAATAAGCCCTCACATCAATACCAAATTAAAAACATTACACATCAGTGTTGTTACAATATTATTCAACAGAGCCATCATGGGGGATGCAAACCAAATGTCCCTTGAAAAGAATGGATGAGCCCATTTGAAATATAGAAACAATAAAACTTTGAAGTCAAGGAATTTATTCTAATTATATATTTTACAAAATGTATGTACACTAGGTTAACTGAAATGTCACAGAAAGAATACTGCAGAATTCTAGCACATGACATCTCTAAACTAAAGAAGCGGCTTTCTGAACAAAAGAGAATGGTTTTGTGATGGGGAGACAGAAATCAGCCCTTGCTTCCTAGGCATTGTTGTTGTTTTTTTGTTTTTTTGTTTTTGTTTTTTTTTGAGATGCAAACTTTTTAAAGATATATTGCATAACAATTTGAATTAATGTTACTGAACTGTATATTTAAAATTTTGGAGGCAGTAAGATTTATTTTGTAGTTTTTATTATAATAATAATTACAAAATTTCATAAAAGAGAATAGCAATATTTCTCAAAAAGCTACATTTAAAATAATGTCTTTATTATTTATTAATGTCTTTATCCTATAAAAAAGAACAAACTAATCAATATACAAATGATGGCCATGCATGTAATCTCAGCTATTAGGAAGTCCGAGGCAGAAGAATTGCAAATTCAAGACATCCTCAATAACTTAGTGAGAACCTCTCTCCAAATATGAATGAAAAGGAGCTTGGGGTGTAGTTCAGCATTCGAGTATCACTGCCATCAATCCCATTACACTTACATATAGAAAACTTCAATTTCCAAGTACATGGGCAGAATGAAAAGCCAACCAAGATAAAATACAAAAGTCATAGGCAAAAGAGGCTTAATATTTATACAAGCAAAAGCATATATAATATGATTGGCGATACAAAGTAGAGTCATGCATATCTTAATTTGTAAAGCAATTAACTGATATGAGGAAACCCTCTGTACACAATAAAAACATACTGAAAAAATTAACCAACCAAATTGTAAATATCCACAGATGTATTATTTTATGAATCCTCTTATTCAACTACAACTTACACCATCTCTCAGAAGAGCAATCTTTGTCCATCTTGACATTCATTCCATGGCAGATAATTTCACAGAAAATCCATTACACATATTCAGAAAGAACTCTAATAAGGAAATTTTAGTGAAAAAATGTACAAATTAGATTAGAGAAACTGACTTATGATAGTAATGTATTACAATGGGTTGACCTAGAGGTCTTGAGAAATGTGCAAAATTTTCCTGCAAATAATGCAAGAAGGGTTGGAGTTGTAGACTAGTGGTAGAGTGCTTGCCTAGCATGTATGAAGCCCTGGGTTTGATCCTCAGCACCATATATGAATAAATGGGAAATTCATTAACAACTAAAAATATTTTTAAAAGTTATGGAAGTGCTGTCAGATAATATTGACACTCACAAGGCTAGGGGAGTGTTTTGTTGTTAATTTGAATGTTCTGATACATTACAGGAGGAAAAGCAGGAGACTAGTTAATTTTAAAGCACAAAACACAGGACAGGTTTTTCTATGATAACAAGAGAAAGAAATCAAGGCTTCTAAAAATCTTTTCTGTTGGGTAACTTCTCAATCAACCTTAATGAATTTAGGCTTCCTCCTCTACCTCAACTATTTTCTCTGCTATATGTGGGCCACAGGATTTGACATCACTGCATTCCTCTAAGGAAACCATATGTCAAGTGAAGGATATATATCATGCCAAGAAAGGAAAAGAATAAGGATGAAAAGAAACATCATTAAAATTTTTTTGTCAGCACCAAGAATTACACCATCTATTTTATTGATAGCATAAATGTGAAACTCATTCTTGTGGAGAAGTTCCCAAAATATATACTTCAAGGGAAGAAAATTAAATAATGATAATTAGGAATTTTGAAGTAAAGTTATGCTCACCCACAAAGAGCAGGTTGCTGTAGGTCTCCAACATCACTTCTCTATATAAATTCTGCTGAGCAGGATCCAGGCATTCCCATTCCTCCTCAGAGAAATTAATGGCCACATCCCTGAATGTCAATGGCTCCTGAAATAAAAATTTGCAGATCAATAGCACACGGACCAAACCATTATTTAGTTTTTAGTTTGAATTAAGAGTTAGTAGAACTGACTGTCATGTAGGAGAGTGACTTTAATTATGTAAAAATATACTTTCTATTATCGTTCCATTATCTAATTCAGAGGAAAATACATAAGTCCAAAACAGTGTGTGTGTGTGTGTGTGTGTGTGTGTGTATTCCATATCAGAGTGAAGTGAAGGATATATACCGTAATCCAAGCAATGAATAAACGCCCAACTTCTAACTTTTCTACTATCAGTGAATGTGAAATTTGCTGGATATTACAGATGCAAATCAGACTCATCAAAGATATTCTCATAAGGAGATTGTGCCCAAGGGAGACAAAAAGAGTGGTAAAAAAGCTTTTGAAAACAGTGTGGTTCCTATTCTCTCTGCTTTATATCCATGAGATAGATTGAGCTCCCAAAACAATTAGTTTCAAGTATCATCCATGACACATTCCCAATGTGTAAAATATTCATATAATATTAACGTTTGGAGACATGTAAAGTGACACTTCCACGTCGTGAAAAGACAAACTTGAAATATTTCAAGTTCTATAAGCAGTTCAATCAGTGAATAAGATTGGAACAATAGAGGTCCAGACAACAGCACATAAGTGTTCAAAAGACAGAGGCAAAGAAATGATTAATAAAAGAAAAAATACCTTTTGATATAATTGTAATGGAAAAATAATAGTAACAATAAGTTACTTAAGACTCATACAACCAAGTAAATATAACCAAGGTAAACGATGGTTTTGAGAAATACATAATAAAATTATTAGTCATAAGAGGCACAGGACTGTCAACATCTGTGTGTGCAAAAGGAAGATGAGATCAGTAAGACACACCAGAAGTGTCCACAAGGGTTTTATGCATGTGGATGGATCCTAATTACTTAAACATAGCTACTTTATTGGAACAATTACCTTGACATCAGAGCATAGTCAACCCATCTACACAAATAACTAATTAAAAATCTTCAATAGCAAAATGTTTAAATAACTGAGCGAATTGGAATTGTAAGGTATCAAGATTTCATGAAAGAACAACAACAAGAAGACAAATCAGGTTAGTAGATGATTAGAGACACGGTTCACATAACACAAAAAATAAAAATCCTGACATGTTAGAATAAATATATTTTCCAAACTGTGGAGCACCCTCACTGTAACACTGTAGCCTTCTGTGGCTCATTCCTAAGAAGTGAGTGAGGTAATTCTGTACAGCTAAGAAAATAAAGTCCACACACCTCAGATACGTTTGGCAAAGAAAGGAAATGCTTAGTCTTCCAGAGTCACAATTCTCACCAGTTAACAGACACATAGCTGCAGTCAGTTATAAGTCACTTATAAGTCTGATGTCACTTATAAGTCCCAGAATGTCATCTACACTGCTGATCAACTTCCTGTAAGTTGGTGGACCCTACAACTACCAAACATAGAAAGGAGCATTCAATATTAAGTGTTAGTTATCTACAACTCTAATAAATGATTAAACACAACCATGATAAATTCCTAACAAGTTTTTGCTTAAATATTGAAAAATTGGCTTCTAAAGGCTATATGGAGAAGGCAGGCATATAGAGTGGTCAACAATTCTGTAGAATAAGTTTACAGGACTGAAATATTTGATGCTGAGATGTACTATGAACTTAAAGTAACCCAAAAGGTGAGATAAGTGGCAAGGAGTATACAAACAGATTAGTGGAATAGAACAAAACTTAGAAACTAAAAAAAAAACAAGAAATTGGAGGATTTCCCTGGAGAAGATATAATATTTTTAATTAATTATGAATAACTTGGCATCTGTCTGCAAAGAAATGAATTTGACACAGAACTTGCAACATTTAAAAAATGAAATCATTCATCTGAAAGAAAATGTTAAATTTGTAGCTTGTGTCAGACAACATAGCAGAAATTCTATATGGCTTTGTCCTTGACATGAACATTCAAAGCCAGAAGCAGCATTTATAAATGAGAAACTTAATGAATTTTTATTCTGTTGAAAACTATTCTGTATTTTGAAGTATGCTATAAACTGAATGAGAAGAAACTAGATGAAGTATTTGCTATATACATATATATAGCACTGGGTTTGATCTTCAGCACCACATATAAACTAATAACAAATAAAGGTCCATTGATAACTAAATAATATTTTTAAAAAAACACTGAGCAAGAAAACAATGAGTTTCAAAATGGCACTATCACATATAATGATATTAGAAACTCATAAGGAGCAATAGTAAGAATAATATAATTAGAAACTATAATAAATATATACAGATCCATGGAGATGAGATTTCTGTATCTATTTACATCTGTTTTTCTATAGACTTCTGTATATGTACATACTTAGATTTATAATTATTGATATATAAATACAGAATTACATAGTTTAAGCATATATCTTAAAAAACCTTTATTATAATTCATTCATTAATAACCTGTATATAATTTATGCATAAATACAGAATAACTTGTAAGGTTTTCACTTAGAGATATTTACACAATAATATCTTATGGAGTTATGGTTGTAGTTAAGTGGTGCAGAATTTGTACAACTTGTGCAAGACCTTGGGTTTGATTACAGCAGCACAAAAACAAATGCAATAGTTTCCACTAAGGCCATTATAACATAGTGACATTTGACAGATATTTCAGTCATTTTCTTGGAAAACCACAGAATTTAGTGGGTTTCTGTGTCTCCTATATGTAGTAGAAACTTCAATGTCTGAAAACTTCTACTTGAAATATTTTTACCAATACCCATTAATTTCTAATGTCATTAAGTTAAAACAATCAATCATGATCCTTGTGTACCTTAAGCATAATTTTTATTTAAACTTTCATTTTTTACTTTTCTTTGTTTCTACTTAGTGCCCAGCCTTTTTTACTTTGGAATTCATAAAGTCCCCAAATTATTCCTCCTGTTCAAACACCGTGGTTCCAAGAACTGTAGCTGAAATGTACAAACTGCCCCCTTAGGGAATCTAGACTGATAGCCCTTCCCTGGATGAGCCCATGTATCAGTACATTCTTAAAAGTCAAAGCCATAAGGAACAAATTGTTATGCCTTTTATCTTTCTAAAGGTTGTTGTCTAGTGAACAAACCAGTATTAAAATTTACACAAATCTAAAAATGTAAGAAAGCAGATTTATAAATGACAAGGGATGCAAAAATTAAAAATAATTCTTTGGGAGAATGTAAATAGGTTTTAGAAGGAACTGATTTTTTATGTATAAAAATATCAGAAACTAAACACTGGTGATCGTTTTACAACATTGTGACTACTGTATAAGCTATGGGATTATAACCTTAAAAATTGTAAATTAGATTTTAATTATATTTTGCCAGGAGAAAAGTTTTTGTAAGAGGAACAAGAAAAATGTCAAAACCATAGCAAAAATAATAATTATAAAATAATAAAAGATTTCAAAAGGCAAACAAAAATGCAAGTGATATTTGCCCAATAAATAACACTATTTCCATAATGAGAAACATTTATTTGAATATGCTACTGCCTATATATAATGATCAACAGTGGATTGTTTTCTTATGCCTGACATATTTGTATCAGAAAAGCATGTCCGAGTAGCTATGAATACTGGCTATCTGTAATTTTAATTAATAGTTTATTTAGATAGAGCCACATTTTTCCCAGCATCCCAATTCACCATAGCCAAATTATGGAAGCACTTCCCATTATGGACGCAGTTCCCAATAGATGAATTGAGTAATAAAATGTGATACACACAATGGAGTTTTTAGTCAGCTATAAATAATATTATTGACAAATGTCACAATTTAAATGGACAGAAATCAACAACATCATGCTATGTGAAATAAATCAGACTGATCAAGGGTCAAATGTTTTCTTTTACATGCAGCAGCTGCAGCAAAACAAAGGGAAAGGAGAGTTGGATATCATAAAGATATAGGAAAGCTTAGTGGAGTATAAGGAGATTGGGTGGGAGTGACAGGAAAGGAGAATATCAAATGTAATACACACATACCACTGTTAATTCCACATTCCTGAATATGTAGAAAGCATCAACCATAAATGAATAAATAGATTAATAAAATAGATGAAGGAGAATATTGGGGGAAAATAATGAAGGGAAAAAATAAGGTAATGAGAATTGAAAGGGATTAAATTAATTTAACAAAAGAGGTGAAAGCCTTGTACAATGAAAAGTGCAACATGCTAAAGAAAAAAGAATTAAAGAAGACCTAGAAGATAGAAAGTTCTACCTTGTTCTTAAATAGGTAGAAATAATATTGTCAAAATGACCATGCTACCAAAAGCACTGTACAGATTTAATGCAATTCCAATCAAAATCCCAAGACATTCCTCATGGAAATAGAAAAATAAATAAAAATTAATCCTGGAAAAACAAAGAGA
The DNA here is from genome assembly GCF_964194105.1 of Spermophilus citellus. Taxonomy (NCBI): domain Eukaryota; kingdom Metazoa; phylum Chordata; class Mammalia; order Rodentia; family Sciuridae; genus Spermophilus; species Spermophilus citellus. Next base: position 26,427 of record NW_027673195.1, on the reverse strand, counting down.
ACCAGAAGAGGCAAAGCAATCCTTAGAAGAGGAAGGCAGGTGGCATCACTATACCACACCTTAAACTATACTTCAGAGGAATAGTAACAAAACAGTGTGGTACTGGCACCAAAATAGACAAGTAAACCAATGGTATAGAATAGAGAACACAGAGAATAACCCACATAAATACAGACATATCATACTAGACAAAGGTACCCAAAACATATTGGAGGAAAATAGCCTTTTCAACAAATGGTACTAGAGAAAGTGCAAATCCATATGCAGCAAAATGAATTTAAGACCCTCTTTTATCATGCACAAAACTCAAATCAAAGTGGATCAAGGACCGAGGAATTAAAAAAGAGACCCTACACCTAAGAGAAGAAAATATAGGTCCAAATCTTCATCATGTCCGATTAGGCCCTGACATCCTTAATAAGACTATTATAGCATAAGAATTAAAACCAGGAATCAATAAGTGGACAGATCAAAACTAAACAGCTTCTCAGCAAAAGAAACAAGCAGTGAGGTGAAGAGACATCCTACATTCTGTGAGGAAATTCTTACCACTCACATGTCAGATACAGCCCTCATCTCTAGGGTATATGAAGAACTCAATCTTGACACCAAAACAAAACAAAACAACAACAACAACAACAACAACACACACACACACACACACAACCATATAACCCAATGGATAAATGGACCAAGGAACTCAACAAGCATTTCTCAGAATATGATATACAATTGAGCAACAAATATATATGAAAAGTTCAACACAGCAATTAGAGAAATGCAAATCAAAGCTAAGATTTCATCTCACTCCAGCGAGAATTGCAGCTTTTATGCATATAAACAATAAGTGTCGGCAAGGATGTGGGGGAATAGGCACATTGATACATTGCTGGTGGGGATGCAAATTGGTGCAGGCAATATGGAAAGCAGTATGGAGATTCCTTGGAAATATGGGAATGGAACCACCATTTGACCCAGCTATTCCACTCCTCAGTCTATACCCAAAGGGCTTAAAAACAGCATACTACAGGGACACAGCCACATCAATGTTTATAGCAGCACAATTCCCAATAGCTAAACTGTGGAGCCAACCTAGATGCCCTTCAGTGGATGAATGGATAAAAAAATGTGGCATATATACACAATGGAATATTACTCAGCACTAACAAAGAATAAAAACATTGCGTTTGACAGTAAGGAATGGAGTTGGAGAATATTATGTTAAGTGAAGTTAGCCAATCCCAAAAAAAAAATGCTAAGTATTTTCTCTGATATATGTGGGGTGACTCACAGTGGGGTAAGGAGAAGTGAGAGGATTAGATTAATTCTAGATAGGGAAGACGGTGAAAGGAAAATGGATGGGGAAGGGGATTAGCAAGGATGGTGGAATATTATCAGCATCATTATTCAAAAACACATGTATGAAAATTTGAATTTGATGCCAACATACCTTATATACAAACAGATATAAAAATTGTGTTATATAAGAGTTGCAATGGAGAAAGAAATAAGTACATGTATAATGAGATGAATTAGCATGAACATACTTTTTATACAGAGATATGAAAAATGGTGCTCTGTGTGAAATACGGATTGTAATGCATTCCACTGTTGTCATGTAATTAAAAATAAATAATTTTTAAAAAAGAAAGTTATTGGAACCCGTTGGGAACACTATAAGCCTACAGGGTAAAGATTGTAAAACCTTGAAAACACAGAGATGGAAGAGAAGTTTCATGAACAACATGAAAAACCAAGAAGAATGTGCACCAAACAAAAATGCTACATTATTAGAATCCATGGTCAGAACATCAGGAGAAAAAAACAGAGAAGGAGTGGAGGAGGTACATAATTTTCTGTGAATTAAAGGATGATATAAGAGCAAATACATGCAGCAGGGGATCATTTTGATAAAGAGCTACATAAGTAAATACAGAAAGCAAAAGATTCCTTCAATAAGGAGATAGAAATTCTGAATAAAGAAACAAACAGATATCCTTGAAATGAAAGAAAGAGTAAATCAAATTAAGAACTTAATAGGCAGCATCTCCAAAAGAATAGATCATTTGGAAGACAGAACCTCTGACATTGGAGGCAAAATATATAATCTTGAAAAAATGAAGTTGACCCCAGTGAAGATGGTAAGAAACCAGGAGCAGAAGATTCAAGAATAATGAGATAACACGAAAAGACCAAATTTAACAACTATTGGGATAGAGGAAGGCATAGACATCTAAACTACGAAGATGGAGAATCTATTCAATGAAATAATATCAGAAACATTTCAAAACATGTAGAGTGAATTAGAAAATCAAATACAAGCAGCATACAGGACACCAAATGAACAAAATCACAACAGATACACACCAACGCACATCATAATGAAAACACCTAGCATGCAGGAGAAGCAGAGTATTTTAAAAGCCACAAGAAAAAGGAATCAGATTATATATGGGAGAAACAAATTGGAATCGCTGATTTCTCAACGAAGACCCTGAAAGCTACAAGATCCTGCAATAACATATACCAAGCTCTGAAAGAAACAGATGACAACCAAGAATTATACCCAGCAAAATTAAATTTTGATTAGCAATTGAATTTTGATATAGATGTTATTTTTCTGACAAAATAAAATCCTTCCATGATACACAAAAGTTAAAAGAATTTACAACTAGAAGGCCTACACTACAGCACATCCTTGGCAAAACATTCCATGAGGAGAAAATGCCACAAAGCAACTTTAAGCAAATACAGAAAAGTAAGGATACTTTCCTTCATTCTATAAGATCATAATGGATTGAAATTATAAATCAATGATAAAAATAGAAGATTCTCCAAAACCTGGAGACTAAATTATATGCTAGTGAATGAAAAATTGGTTGCAGAAAACATCAAAGTGGAGATTTAAAAATTCTTAGAGGTGAATGAGAATATAGATACAACATATCAAAGTCTCTGGGACAGTATAATGGCATTACTAAGAGGAAAGTTCTTTGCATGGAGTTCATTCCTTAAAAAAAGAAAAAGTCAAATAAATGACCTAAAATTGCATCTCAAAGCCCTAGAGAAAAAAATGAATCAATACCAAAAGCAGTAAAGGACAGAAAATAATTAAAATCAGAGCTGAAATCAATGAAATTGAAACCAAAGAAGCAATTAAAAATTGACAAAGTGACTGGGAATGGAACCACCAGTTGACAGAGCTATCCCACTCCCCAGTCTATACCCAAAGGACTTAAAAACAGCATACTACAAGGACATAGCCACAATGATATTAGCAGAACAATTCACAATAGCCAAACTGTGGAGCCCACCTAGATGCCCTTCAATAGATGTATGGATAAAGAAAATGTGGCATTTGTACACAATGGAATATTACTTAGGAGTAAAAGAGAATAAAATCATGGCTTTGCAGGTAAATGGATGGCAATGGAGAAGATAATGCTACGTGAAGTTATCCAATCCCCAAAAACAAATGCCCAATGGTTTCTTTGATATATGGAGGCTGACTATAGTGGGGAAGGGAGGGGGAGCATGGGAGGAATAGATGAATTCTATTTAGGGCAGAGGGGTGGGAAGGGAGGGGCCAGGGGATTAGCAAGGGTGGTGGAATGTGATGGACACCATTATCCAAAGTACAGGTATGAAGAAATGAATTGGTGTTAACATAGTTTATATACAGAGATGAAAAAATGTGGTGTACATGTGTAGTAAGAATTGTGATACATTCTGCTGCCATATATTTTTTAAAATTAATTATTTTTTTTTAATTTTCAAAATGAAAATTTGGCCCTTTGAAAAAATACATTTGATAAACCCTTATCCATGCTAATGTAGAGAAAGAAAAAAACTCCAATTACTAAAATCCATGACAAAAAAAGGAATATCACCATGAACACTAGAGAAATAAACATAATTTGAAATTATTATGAAAATTTGTACTCTGATAAAACAGAAAATATTGAAGACATCAACAAATGTCTAGAATCATATAGTTTATCCAAACTGAGTGAGGATGATATATACAAGTTAAACAGATCATTTTCAAGCAATGAATTAGAAGACACCTTCAAAAGCCTACCAACCAAAAAAAAAAAAAAAAAAAGCCCAGGACTTAATGGATACAAGACCTTCAAAGAAAAACTAACACCAACAATCCTCAAATTATTCCATGTAATTGAAAAAGAGAGAACACTTCCAAACTCACTCTATGAGGCCAATATCACCTTTATTCTAAAATCAGACAAAGACACATCAAGAAAGAGAACTTCAGACAAACCTCTCTAAAAAACAGATGCAAAAATTCTCAATGAAATTCTGGCAAATAAAATACAAAAAAAAAACATATCAAAAAGATGGTGCATCATGATCAAGTGGAATTCACTGCAGGGATGCAAGTTTGGTTAAACATACAGAAATCAATAAATGTAATTCATCGCATCAGTAGATTTAAACATAAGAATCATATGATCATCTTAATGCAGAAAAAGCATTGACAAAATACAGCACCTCTTCATGTTCAAAACACTAGAAAAACTAGGGATAACTGGAACTTACCTCAACATTGTAAAGGCTGCCTACACTAAGCCCCAGGCCAACATCATTCTAAATGAAGAACAACTGAAGGCATTCCCTCTAAAATCTGGAACAATACAGGGATGCCCTCTCTCACCATTTCTATTGAACATAGTTCTTAAAACACTGGTCAGAGCAATTAGAGGAAAGAAATTAAAGGAATAAGTATAGGAAAAGAAATTAAATTAGCACTATTTGCTGATGATATAATTTTGTACCTAGAAGACCTAAAAAATTCAACTAGAAAACTTCTATAACAAGAATTCAGCATGTAGCAGGATATAAAATCAACACCCATAAATCAAAGGCATTTATGTATATCAGTGACAAATCCTCTGAGAAGGAGATGAGAAAAAACTACCCCATTAACAATATCCTCAAAAAAAGATACTTGGGAATCATCAAAAGAGGTGAAGGATCTATACAATGAAAACTACGGAACACTAAAGAGAAATCAAAGACCTTAGAAGATGGAAAGATTTAATTTGATCTTGAATAGGCAGAAGTAATATTATCAAAATGCCCATAATATCTAAGCACTATACAGATTTAATGCAATTCTGATCAAAATCCCAATTGCATTCCTCATGGTAATAGAAAAAGAAATCATGAAATTCATCTGGAAAAATAGGAGACGCAGAATGGCTAGAGCAATTCTAAGCAGGAAGAGTGAAGCAAGTGATATTGCTATATCAGACCTTAAATTATTCTACCGAGCCATAGTAACAAAAACAGCATTGTATTGGCACCAACACAGGCTGGTAGACCAATGGTACAGAATAGAGGACACATCAACTAACCCATAAAATTACAACTATCTTATGTTAGACAAAGGTGCCAAAAACATGCACTGGAGAAAGGATAGCATCTTCAAAAAATAGTGCTGGGGAAACTGGAAATCCATATGCAACAAAATGAAATTGAACCCCTATCACTCTCCATAAACAAAAGTTAACTCAAAATGGATCAAGGACCTAAAAATTAAACCAGAGACACTGCCTCTAACAGAAGCAAAAGTAGGCCCTAAACTTCATCAGGTGGGATTAGGCCACAACTTTCCTAATAAGACTCGTATAGCACAAGAATTAAAACCAAGAATCAACAAATGGGATGGATTCAAACTAAAAAAAAATTTTAACAAAAAAAAAAAAAAGAATAGAGAGTATACTTCCTGGGAGCAAATTTTTACCCCTCATACATCAGATAGAGCACTAATCTCTAGGGTATATAAAGAACCCAAAAATCTTAATACCAAAAAAATATAATATTCCAATCAATAAATAGGCCAAGGACCTGAACAGACACTTCTCAGAAGAGGATATACAATCAATCAACAAATATATGAAAAAATGGTCATCATCTCTAGCAATCAGAAAAATGCAAATCAAAACCACTCTAAGATACCATCTCACTCTAGTCAGAATGGCAGCTATTATGAAGACAAACAACAATAAGCATTGGCCAGGATGTGGGGGAAAAGATACACTCATACACTGCTGGTGGAACTGGAATTTGCTGCAACCAATACAGAAAGAAGTATGGAGACTCCTTGGAAATCTGGAAATGGAACCACCATTTGACCCAGCTATTTCTCTTCTCAACTATACCCTAAAATTTAAAAACAACATACTACAGGGACACAGTCACCGCGATGTTTAAAGCAGCATAATTCACAATAGCTACACTGTGGAGCCAACCTGTTTGCCCTTCAGTTGAAGAATGCATAAAGAAATGTGGCATAGATACACAATGGAATATTACTCAGCACTAAAAGAGAATAAAATCATGGCATTTGCAAGTAAATGGATGGAGTTGGAGAATATTATGTTAAGTGAAGTTATCCAATCCCCAAAAAACAAATGCCAAATATTTTCTCTGATATATGGGGGTGACTCACAGTGGGGTAGGGAGGGAGAGCATGGGAGGATTATCTTATCTATATAGGGAAGAGGAGTGGGAGGGAATTGGAGGGGGAAGGGGATTAGCAAGGATGGTGGAATGTGATGGTTTTCATTATACAATGATATGATCAACATCATATTTCAAGATACATGTATGAAGACTTGATTTGGGTGTCAACATATCTTATATACAAAGACATGAAAATTGTGATATATTTGTGTATTAATAATTGTAATGCAGAAAGAAATGAGTTCATATATAATGGTACAAGTTGATGTGAACATACATTATATACAGAGATATGAAAAATTGTGCTATATATGGGTAATAAGGATCATAATGCATTCCAATGTTATCGTTTATTTTTATTTTTTTTAAGAGAGAGTGAGAGAGGAGAGAGAGAGAGAGGGAGTGAGAGAATGAGAGAATTTTTAATATTTTTATTTTTTAGTTCTCGGCAGACACAACATCTTTGTTGGTATGTGGTGCTGAGGATCGAACCCGGGCCGCACGAATGCCAGGCGAGCGCGCTACTGCTTGATCCACATCCCCAGCCCTATCGTTTATCTTTAAAAATAATAAAAAATATTTAAAAACATAAAAAATAAAAAAATAATGACTTATAAAATCTGAAAAAAAAGAAAGAAATTGTGAGATGGGATGCATGTGGTGCTACACACCTGATATATCCAGTCTTCTGGAGGCTTAGGCAGGCGAAATCACAATTGTGAAGCTGACCCCAGCAACTGAGTGAAACCTGCCTTAATTTTTTAAAAAGTAATATAATTTTAAAAAATTAAATTCAAAAACATTTAAATATTTAATTTTTTAAAATAAAAATTTAAAAAGGGCTGAGGATATAGTTCAGTAATAGGATACCCTGGAAATTCCATCCAGAAATAACCATTTCTGGCAATCAGCCACATTTTGTTTGCCATATTACATACAGTTGGACAAATACTATGAAACACTGTGTCAGTTTTATATTGATGTCACATAAATATCACATTTCACACATAAACATATTTTAAAAGGACACCTGCAGAATTTGAAAAAAATACAAATACAGATCACCACAAAACAGACTGAATTACACACCCTGGGAATAGATGATAGGACTCCTCATTTTAAAGAGGACTGCTTCCCTCAGGTTCATCTATGATAACACCCCATCAAAATTTCACCATGATTTCCTTTTAATTGAAGAAGGGAACAAACCAAAAAGTTTGAAAATTCTCCTGGAAGGCTAAATTGATATGAAATTATCCACGAATTCTGAACTCTAAGAGCAAAAGCAGGAGCTATCATTACCAGGCACTAATGCATATTATAAAATTATCATAATACACTGATTTGAGGACCAAGAAAATCACAATGCAGCAATTTCATGGATGACTCCACATGTATGTAAATTTCATTTTTATTGTTAATTGCACTGAAAAGGCCTAGATAAGTGCAACCATCTCCAGCAGAGGATTTGATGTGAATGAACAAGACAACCCAACGTGAAGGGAGGTGTGGGAACTGGAGGCGCAGAGCGCTGGTAGGGCTTGGGGGCAGGACATGCGTGGTACTCCAGTACCCCCAAAGAAGCACATGTTGAGCAGGATTATGTTTCAGAATTATACCAGAATAGGAGGCTCCTGGTATAATTTGGTATAGCTGTTACAATTATCATCAAGGAATCATGAAATCCACAGAGTCCACCCATGGACCCACGTGGATATAATAATCATACACTTAATTGCAATGGAAAAGTCATTATCAATCAAACCCTAATCAGGCCACCCTCAGCAATGTAGCTAGACCCGCGCTCAGATTAAAAACTAAAAACTTCCGCGGTCAGAGATGAGTGGTAAAGCACCTTTCTGTTAATTACGAAAACATAAAACAAATAAACTCCACAAAACTAGCTCAGGAATAAGCAGGGTCCCTGTACGCTGCAGCTCCCCCCCCTACAGGAAAAAAATGTTTGAAGAATTTTGCATTTTATTTAGAGGCAGGGTCTCATCTAGCTGGTCTCTAAGTGCCTCGCCAAGTTGCCAAGGCTGGCCTTGACCTCGCAATCTTCCTGCATCAGCCTCTCCCCCACCCCCCAGCCTCTGGGGTGACAGGTGTGTGCCATCGCTGGGCTAGGAGAGTGGATTCTTCTAGTGGTCCCACCTGTCAATCACCACAGCCCAGGAAGACTCCAGGCAACCTCGCTCACCTGCCACTTACTACTTGAGCAGGGGCTGAGGCTGTCCCTGGGGGATGGGGAGGCTGTGAGGGGTCTCCACCACTGTCACGCTCTCCACCCTGCTGGCCAGGTGGACTGAGGGGCGCTGTCCCCAATGGGCTCAGGCCTGTGGACGCAGAGAGCGCCAGGAGTCGGGGTCTGCCAACTCGGGTTCCTGCCACAGCGGGTCCCCCCAGACGGCCTCCCTGCCCCGCCTGCCTCCTGAGCCTCCCTGTCCAGGCACCAGATGCCACTGCACACTCACCATTTCCTGGTGCCCAGCAGCCAAGACTGCCCTGGAGAATTTCAGCCCGTGCATGGCAGGCCCATGCGGATCCCGGGCACGGATCGAAGCCTGGATTCCAACTGCAGAAATCCTAGAAATAAATCCCATCCCAAGCGTGGAGGCCTGCCCCCTGCTCGCTGGCTGCGCTCAGGATTGGACAGAGCTCAGCACGGGGGGTTCTGATTGGACAGGGCGTCAGTCAGTCTCTGCTCCCACCCCCACAACCCGAGCACAGGGTGCCTTCTTATTGAGTGACAGTGGGGTGATATGTTCTCCAGGCAAGAAGGAGGCCAGAATGGCAGGGTTGGGTACAGCTTTTTTTTTTCTTTTTTCTTTTCCTTTTGAGGTCTGGGCATTGGGTTAGGGTCAGGGTGACCATAATTCTAAGTTCTGTTGGGTTTTGATGTTAGGAAATTGAAGTCATTTCTTGAAAATTTCACCACCTGGGCCTCCTCCTGTAATAAGACCTCCCAGAGCGTCCTAGGGAGGCTGACTTGTCCTCTGTTTATCTGTGCAAAATTCTACAAGCAGAAGTCCCCTTTCACTCCTTGGGAACTGCCCAGTGAGTCATAGCTTGCGCTGGTGGAGGCTCACGAGGGGCCTGGAAGGCTCCTTGGAGGAGGCTCCCACCCGCTTGGCAGCATGAGAGCTGATTTTCCTGCACCTGAGCTGACTCTGTATCTGGAGTCCAAATTGAGCTGGAGGCAGAGTAAGGAGATCAGCACAGAAGAGACCCGGAGAGCACAGACCTGAGTAAACCCCAGCTGCACCCGGGCTCCCTCACTCTCTGGCCACTGGGGGTTGAATTCAGAGGACTTGACCTCTGAGCCCCTTCCCCAGTCCTAGCTTGAAGTTTAGAGACAGGGTCTCACTGAGTTGCTTAGCACCTTGCTTTTGCTGAGGCTGCCTTTGAATTCCCCATCCTCCTGCCTCAGCCTCCCCAGCCGCTGCAATGACAGGCATATGCCACTTTTTCTTCTTTCTTTCTTTTTGAGAGAAATACGTGCAGTGGCCACAGGATAACATCCTTCCAGAGATCAAGGCCACCCTGGGTGCTCTCCCTGGTTCCCACCAGTTCCCTGGATCCCAGGCAATGGGATCCTGCCTCCTCCAAAAACCAGAGACCCCCTGCCCAGGTGTGCATCTTTAGTATCAGCTGAATACTCTGCACTTGACAAGAAAAAAGAACAAAAAGACAGACCCTTCCTGCTTGTCTTGATGCAAACAAAGCCAATGTGTTTCCAAAGAGAGCTCTGGTCTTGTCCCACCAGTTCAGTGGTGCAAAAAGTCACATAATACAGAGAAGACTTCTCCTTAAGATGGGCTCAAGGGTCTCTCTCTTTAAGGAAAAACAATTTGGTTTTGATTGGGAGTCCAGGAAAGCCAATTCCAGGTTTTCCTAATTTGGTAAATAACTCCATAGACTCCAATGCACCCTGCTCTTCTCTGCCTTAGTTAACCATGGAGGCCTCGAGATTACCTGCCCCCTGGGACGTCTGCACCTGCAGATGAATGCGGGGGGGGGGGGGCGGGGCAGTCCTTTCTACTCATGCAGCGCCCTGAACCTCCACCTTCCCACAGGCTCCAACACCTTTGGCAGCATCCAATGGGGGAGAGGTTTAGAAAACTCTGGAATGTACCTAAAGACATTTCCTCATCTGGCTAGGATGCTATCAATTTGGACCCATGGTCCTTTTCAGTACTTTTAAATCTTTTTCTATTTTATTGTTTCTCCTTAGTTATACATTGCCATAGAATCCATTGTGGTAAACTTATCCAAACATAAAATATACCTTATTCTCCTTAGGACCCCATTCTTGTGAGTGGGCATGATGGGTAGATTCACTTAGGTATTTTCATATAATTAAATAGAAACATTATGGTCATTTCATGCTACTGTCTTTCCTGTTCTTATCTCCCCTCCCTTCCTGTTGCTCCCCTTTGTCTCATCTACAGAACTTCTCTTCTTGCCCCCCACCTTCCTTTTGATATAGATAATGCATGTCATGGAAAACATGTGACCTTTGGTTTTGGGGGATTGCCTTATTTTACTTTAGCATGATAATCTCCAGATCCATTCACTTACTGGCCAAAGTTATGAAGTCATCCCTTTTTTAAAGCTGAGTAATATTCCACCATGTATACACACCACAATTTCTTTATCTATTCATCTGTTGGTGGGCATTTAGGCTGGCTCCATAGCTTAGCTATTGTGAGTTGTTCTCTCATAAATATTGATGTGGCTGTGTCCTTGTAGTATGCTGATTTTATCCTCTTTATGCTGAAGAGTGGGATAACTGAGTCAGAAGGTGTTTCCAATCATAGTTTCTTGAGGAATCTCCATCCTGCTTTCCAGAGGGGTTGCACCAATGTGCAGTTTCTCCAACAAGGTGTGAGCATTCCCTGTCCCCCACATCCTCACCAATTTATTGTTACTGTATTTTTGATAATTGCCATTCTGACTGGAGTGAAAGAGAAGCTCAATGCAGTTTTTTTTATTGATTTTATTTTTTTTAATATTTATTTATTTTTTAGTTCTCGGCGGACACAACATCTTTGTTTGTATGTGGTGCTGAGGATCGAACCTGGGCCGCACGAATGCCAGGCAAGCGCGCTACCACTTGAGCCACATCCCCAGCCCTCAATGCAGTTTTAATTTGCATTTCCCAAAGTGCTAGATCCATTGCCATTTCAGTATTTTTTTAAAATATTTTTTTCTAGTTGGAGTCAGACCCAATACCTTTATTCTATCCATTTATTTTTCTGTGATGCTGAGGATGGAACCCAGGGCCTCGCACGAGCTACGGGAGTGCTCGACAGCTGAGCCCCAGCCCCAATCCCTATCTTCAGTATTTTTTTCTTTTGCTTCTCAGTAACAGCAGCCCAGGTATTTGCAGGACCAGTTTTGCTGCATTTGTGAAATGGGAACATTTCTCTAGAAGGAAGACTGAGAAGGTAAAGCCACATGCCCAGGATTCCAGGGATGAGCAGTACACAGTTGTCTTGCCCATGATGAGGAGATTATGTGGGTGAGAAGAAGGAAAGAGCTGGGGACACCTTGGGGCCAGAACCCCTCTGTCCTCCATGAGGGAAATTATTCTTCTGTTAGTTTTCTTAAAGAAAATTAGAAATTTTCCTAAGCTACCAGTGCCAATAGATATAGGTCCCTGGATGGAGCTCAGATTTGTCTTGAGAGGCAAGGAAGAGTGAATAACCAACCCAGTGGTTTTTGTCTTGTTATGACAAAAAGACAAAACTAACAAGCTAGACATTGGGCTTCCTGGGGATAAAACACTGGGTTTTACCCAATAATTAACAATCCAACAGCACCTGACACACAATTAAAGGGGGATGGAGAATTGAATCATCGGGTGTGGGGATCTATGGGTGGCCAACTGCAGGAGCTGTCCTCTGGGGTGCATTCCTTGCATCTGAGAGGTTTTTCAACACCAATGAGATAAGCAGAGTGGCAAGAAAACTGGCAAAACCCTCTGCAATATTCTAGCCAGGAAAATTCATAAGCACTTTAGAAACATCTTAATGTTTACCCTCAGTCAAATGTGCCTCAATCAGAATGCAACCATTTGAAAATAGCTGTCAACATAAAAAGTTTCTGAAATCTGCTGGTTTGTGGACCACATTTGAGGATAACGACAAAAACCATATGAGTCCATGGCTAAATACATAAGTAAAAATAGAAATCGAATAATGAGCATTCTTTTAAGACTCCCTTCCTGAAAACAAAGACCTATTTGCTTTTAATAATTCCTCTAGCAACACTTGAGGTCATAAAGAACGTAGGAACATGTCTGGTTGGGGCAGAGATGCTGGATACCAAGAAGAAAGTTACACTGAACCTCAAAGGTGAAAGTTCATAAATCACCAAAATGCAGGAATGCCCACAAATTTTGAAATTGAAAACAAGTGACTGGGGTTCTGGCTCAATGACAGAACACCTGCCTAGCACCTGTGAGGCACTGCATTCAATCCTCAGCACCACATTAAAAAGAAATATATAAAATAAAGGTATACTGTCCAACTAAAAACTATTTTTAAAAATAAAGATGAGATTTTAAAATAAAATTTTTTAAAAAGCCAGAGATGATTTTAGATAATACATAAAATATAATCAAAGTAGAGCAAAGTTTATTGGCCCAAAAATCACTAGCAGGAGAAAGGGAGGAAATAGTGAGGCTTCTCTGACATCTCTAGGCCTCACACCCGATTTGCTCCTCAAGGTAATGGGAGATGCTGTGGGTGATACCAGAGGCCTGCCCATTGACCAAGTCCTACTTCTTAACTGGCAGTATGATTGCATCATATTTGTAGGTTCCTACTCCACATGGTCTTGTCCAGAGACAACAAAGGAAACAGTGTGTGTGTGTGTGTGTGTGTGTGTGTGTGTGTGAATTTACTGTAATAAAACTTTATTATGGCAGCTATTATGAAGACAAACACAATAAGTGTTGGCGAGGATGTGGGGAAAAGTTACACTCATACATTTCTGGTGGGACTGCAAATTGGTGCAGCCAATATGGAAAGCAGTATGGAGATTCCTTGGAAATCTGAGAATGGAACCACCATTTGACCCCAAAGGACGTAAAATCAGCACACTACAGGACACAGCCACATCGATGTTTATATCAGCACAATTCATAATAGCTAAACTGTGGAGCCAACCTAGATGCCTTTTAGTGGATGCATGGATAAAAAATATGCATTATATATACACAATGGAATTTTACTCAGCAACAAAAGAGAATAAAATCATGGCATTTGCAGGTAAATGGATGCCATTGGAGAAGATAATACTAAGTGAAGTTAGACAATCTCCAAACAACAAATTCCAAATGCTTTCTCTGATATAAGGAGGCTGACTATAGTGAGGTATGGAGGGGAACTGTGGGAGGAATAGATAAATTCTAGATAGAGCAGAGGGGTGGGAGGGAAAGGGAGGGGCAGGGGATTAGCAAGGATGGTGGAATGTGATGGACATCATGATCCAAAGTACATGTATGAAGACACAAATTGGTGTCAACATACTTTATATACAAACAGAGGTATGAATAATTGTGTTGTATATGTGGAATACAAATTGTAATGCATACTGCTGTCGTTTAGTTTTTAAAAATCAATAGAAAAAACTTATTATGAAAAATTTAAGATGATATTCTAAATATATAAATGCAACTCTCAAGTCACCTTGTTCTGCACTGACAAGTTCTAATTTGAATTTTTCTGGGACCAGTAGGAAAATAGGGCACAACATACTATCAGAGAGGGCACTCCAGCTTGAGAGTGTCCTTCCTTCCCTTCCCTATGTCTTTAAATAAACTAATACCAGATAGAGTGAGGGATGTGTCTGAAATAGTAGTTAGCAGATGCACACTAGTGACAGGAACAGGAAGTTGACATGCCAAAGATCCAGGACAACTCTAGGTCACTTTGGCCCACGCTGGTCTGGAATGGTTCTTACATATTTGATGGTTAGGTGCAATCATCCTATCTTCTTGAGTTCTGGAATCTAGTCTGTGAAAGTGTCCCAGAACTTGTCCCCACCAGCGTAATTTGTGTTCTCACTGGTAGAGAGACCTGTATTGCTCACATAAATCACAGGTTGTTGGCTGAGGAATAGAATCTAGCACATCAACGTGACCCAGGCAGGGCTCTGGGTAAATTACATTTCTAAAAGAAAAGTGGGGGTTTGCACAGAGGGCAGGTTTATAAAATGACTCACTGATTTGCATGATCCCATCAATCACACCTGCATACTACCTGTCTCTATCAATATGCAGCTGAGTGGTAGAGCTACCACGAGCACTGAAAATAGATAGAGAGATAGATAGATAGATAGATAGATAGATAGATAGATAGATAGATAGATAGATCAAGGCAGGGATGAGCTGCATCTTTGAGAACCAATTATGTATCACCCCATAGAGTTCCCTAATAATTTTGCATTTTAAAAATACAATCATTGGCTTATAAAATTTAGTATCCACTGGTAGGCCAGGTGTTAGATATTCATCAAAAATGAAAAAAAGTAAAGACCAATATTGTGTGACCAGAAACTCAAGAAAACTTTTATTCACAGGCCATAAATCATCTTTCAAAACCAGTGAACATTTTATCAGTATTCTAAAACAAACATAAAAACAAAAACAAAACAAATAACCCCACTGGGCATTCTGCTCAGAAAGGGGAATGCAATCTTCAGGAATGGAGGAGGAGTTTGAAGGTCAAAACTTTCTGAGCTTCTAAATCTATTCTGTCCCCATTTTTTATTTTATTAATGGTGGCTTCTTTTTTCTCTGTCTGCCTCCCCAAGCATTCAGTGTTTCCAGGTCTCAACATCTGTCCATTCCCCTGTGTCCCCAGAGATTCTGCCTGTCCTCTTTGCCACCTTGCCACTCATGGCTCCACCTGTCACCCCCTGCTTTCCCAGGTGTCATCTCTGACCCTCTACTTGCCTCTCTCTCTGGTCAAGATGTTATTGGAATTGTTACAACATATTTCTAAGCCTTTTTAGACAATCTGCCCATCCATACCTGTGGCCATATGCATGGATTCTGCACCCAAGGTCTCAAACCCTGGTGGACGGGAAGGATTTGAAAATGAATTGCTCGTGTACCAAGTAAATGTACAGATTTTATTCCAAGTAACAACAATGGCATAATGGCTACTTACATAGTGGTTACTTTGTACCAGTTTTTTTTTAAATATTTTTAGTTGTAGATGGACAGAATAACTTTTTTCTATTTATTTATTTCCAGGTGTTGCTGAGGATCAAACCCAGTGCCTCACAAGTGGTAGGTGAGTGCTCTGCCACTGAACCCCAGCCCCAGCCCTGTAGCAAATTGTATTAGTAACCCAGAGATCATTTAATTTATAGAAGGAGGTGAGCAGGCTGTCTGCAAACTGTATACATAAATTGATGCACTTTGCAATGCTTTGGGTATTGCTGGCCTGGAGCAAGTCACCCACCTATGATTAATGAAAACTGAAAGACATCTCCATTGCTGAAATCAGTCTTCACTTTTCTCCTCCCACAATCTTTTATTTTTTTAATCTGGGTTCTCACATTTTGTCACCAAGAACTTTGAAGTGGCTTTGACTCCTTGTCCTTGGTCAGCTATCTATTCTATTACTTGCAATCATTCACATGGAAGTTTTTCTGCAACTCTCTCTCATCCAACACTGGCACGGATCCTTACTGGCTCTTGCTTAAACTGGTGGGGGAAAAACAAATCAAAAACAACTTCTCTCTCACTTCTTGACTTCAACCCTAATCATTGAAACAATCATTATTTTTATCATTAAAGAAAATTAACTGAGCCAGGCAGAACATTGCATGCCCATGATCCCAGCAACTTGGGAGGCTGAGGCAGGAGGATCATGAGTTCAAAGTCAGCCTCAGAACTTAATCAGGACTAAGCAACCCAGTGAGACCCTGTCTCTAATTAAAGTATATATTTTTAAAGGGGGGGGGCTGGGGATGGACCTCAGTGGTTAAGCAGCCCTGGGTTCAATTCCTGGTGCCAAAAATAATTAAATAAATAATGAGCAAAACTGACCACCAAAATTCCTTCTAAGAAACTTTCAAACTCTCACAGCCTGGTATTCAGTAGAGGTTGCAAAATGTTAGCCCAGGATCACGAAAAATATGTGCTTCTGCATACATTATATTGTATGAGAATGAGGCTTAAATTCTTCCATGGATGACGACTACAGCATTTTCCTTTTGGAGAGAACAAGGACCTCCACTGGCTCCTGGTTATGCCCAGCGACTGATACTTCATCCCTCAGATCATAGTGGCACTGGGGGGAGGGGTTACCTTGTGTTGTCAGATGAAATTAGGTTCAATCCTGGGCATTAAGCATACACCAGACTGCCTTGTTGACACATGAGCCATTCTTAAAGGACACTTTGGCATACAACCATATACTATGGAAACGAGGTTCAACTTCCTTCCTGGTGGACATTTTAGCATTACAACGAAGTAGAATTGACTTCCTAGTCACTGGCACTTTTTCTTGAGGTTATTTGTGAAAGGGGTTCGTTCTAAACTTATTAAACACATCTCAACTTCTTGGGTCAGAATCTCATGGGAAATCATGTTTTCCATTAGGAGAGGGTCAAGGTGTGTCTTCTATTCTTAGGTTCCAAGTGCTAACATACAACATGGGAACAAACAGAATGTGGTGCATGAGTAATTGGAGAGATGTTCTCTTCTACACAAGTGGAGCACTATCATGACAGTCAGTCTATCAACAAAGATGGCAACTAGAAACTAACAGGAAGGTATCCAAAAACAGTATATCAACTGGGAAACTGCTGGAGAAGGCAGAGGCTCCTGCCCCTGGAGGGTTGGGGTGGGGTGGGGTGAGATTGCATCATGCTCCTCAGAACACTTTGAAATTTAATACTCATGAGTTGCTCATTCTGGAATTGTCTATAGCTTACAGAAAGGGAAACCATAGATAAGTGGAACTATGATAGTCCAATTTCTGTAAAACAAATACCAAGAGGCAATCTCGTGAGTGGTCAGAGAGAAACAGTTGTTCAGGTACAAGATAACATTAGTGGGTTTCCCTAGAGAATCTAAGAAGCTGGAAGGCAGTGGGACAACATGATGGAACTTGTTTTTATAAACAATCAATAAGTTTATATCTTGCAATACTCTGCTTCAAAAGATAAGGGGAGATTTGTACAAGGAAAGGTTTGCAGTGAGTAAACAAGTCTGCCAGAAATGCCAATAGAGCCATCAAGGATAAAGGAAATGAAAAAAGACAGAACCTTGAGCCAACATAAAATAATGAGAAATAGTGGTAGATATAGCTCAGTAGCTCAATATGGTAGCTAAATATAGCCAGTGTCATGGAGTATTTAGTTTCTAACTCTTTTCTATGTGTTTTAAAAATATAAGTGTAAAAAATTGTACTCTATATGTGTAATAAGAATTGCAATGCATACCACTGTCATGTATTTAAAAAGATAAAATTAAAAACAATTAAGAATAAATGAGTGCAAAAGTAACACTTAGAACACAAAAATAACACTTACAACATAAAAATAACACTTAGAACCAAAAAAAAATTGATGTTGAATGATTACAAGACTCCAGTTTTCATTGCTATCAGGAAATACTTAAGGATGAGTAGTTTGCGAATAAAAAGTCATTTAGGTCAGAATTTTAGAGTCCAAGATAAAGGCATGCCATCCACTTGGCTTCTGGGGAGTACCCACTTTGCTCTATTCCAGCATGGTGGCTGTCATCAGAGTGGGGACAAGTGGAAGAGAGAAAAATCATATGGGCCAATTCAAGCCACAGAGCAGAGAGGGGCAGTCTTGAGTTTTCATACAAACTCGTTTTCTCAAAAACTCATTTAAAGAGACTAGTGTCCATTCCTCCTGAGTGTGGTGTCCCCAATGACTGAATTAACACCCAGTAGACAGCACATTTGTAAGGTTCCCCTGCCTCAGTGCTACCATAAGGAGGATGAAGTATCCAAAACCTAAGCTTGTTTGTGGACAAATGATATCCAAGCCATTGAAGACACATGATGCATGAAGTTACAGTCTATGACAAAGATAGAAACCAATTCTGAGGGACAAATCTGTAAGATCATCAAAAATTTCCTATACTATTGAAACTAATTTGTCATGCATAAAAACTGATTGTCATAAATTTAAGATGTTAGAGTTCCCAGTACAATCACTAAGGAAAAATAAAATTATGTGCCAAAAGAAAAAAAATAAAATAAAAATGGTACGGAAGAAAAATGAATCATTAATAGGCAATAATGGAAAAATTGATGAACCAAAAACATATAGGTAGAAAACAAGTGGCAACATAGAAGAAGCATTTGGTTCATTACTATTACTTTTTTCATTACTATTACTGCATATAGATCTAATTTGTTCCAATTTTTGAAAACATATTGATCAAGTTGGGCATGCAGCACACATCTATGACTCTAGAAACTCAGGAGGCTGAGGTAAGAGGATTGTAAGTTTGAGGGCAAATTTGATGACTTATGGAGAGCCTGTCTAACTCATCATCATCTGGGCACAGTGGTGCAATGCTGTCGCTAACCTACTTTTGAGACTGAGGCTAGGGTATCACAAGTTAGATGCTGGCTTCAGCAACTTAGTGTAACAGTGTCTGAAAATAAAATATAATAATATTAAAAATTGGCTGGGAATGTAGCCCAGTGTTACACCCTTGGGCATAAGACCTGGAACCAAATAAAATTATTCTGCTGTCTACATCAGATTCACTTTAGATTCCAAGACAAATACAGGATGAAAATAAAAATAAATATAAAAAAATATAAAAATAGCAATCAAGAGCCCACCACAGTAGTTCAGTGACTCGGGAAGCTGAGGCAAGAGGATCATGAATTCAAAACTGCAGGTGGTATAAATAGAGTTCCTCTTGGTGGAATGGTCTGGCTGCAAAACAAAAGCTAAGAAAGGTAAATCAGGGGGAATAACCCACAGGATACAGAAAGTAATTTTAAAAGCAGGGATGGGGTGGGCTAGCTGATCTTAGCGATGAAGCTTCCACACTCAAAAGAGCAAAATGGAGCCCCTGTTTGCTTTATTTATATCAGGGAATATCAAAGGTTTTCCATAGAATGTTCTTTGCCAAGTAAGGTAGAAGGTGGGCTTTGCAGTTCCCAATGGATTATGCCCAACTCTGGAGCTACAAGAGGGTCATGTGCTTTGGGAAATCTAGTGCACTCTGGGGGGATGTGGATAGTTCCCAAGCGAAGACCTAATTCTCCATGGCTCCATACCCAGAGAAGACCCTCAAGTAATTCATGGGTGGCACCCTGCATATTCCCCCTTTTTACTTTGCAAAAGAAAATGATGAGCTGTTATTTCAAGTTCCTGGTTTTTTTTTTCTGATAGTGTGACAACCTATTATCACAATACAAAAAAGAACTAGGAGCAAACACCTCCTTCCAATAATATACCATGCAGAGTGTTTCAGTGTGTTTCCAGGGTTAAAGCCATTCCATTCTTGAAGTATTTCCAGTTTGAGAGGTAGGATCCATAAGCTCAATTTTGCTTTTTTGAATATCCTGGATGTTGTGTTGTAACTCCATAAGATCCAGGCTATTATTATTTGCTATGCCAAATACCCATTATATGATTTAAACTTTTCCCAATCCCATTAGGAAGGCTTATATTTGGCTGCAGTAACACATATCTTTATAGTCAGATGGAATTTAAGCCTTTCCTTAAAGTTGAGAGCAGAAAGCTCATTACCAATATTTATGACAGTAGTTTCTAAGGCATTCAATTTAGTTTCTATATTTTCATCAATATTTATGATTATTGAGGGCTTTTTGAACCAAAGACATATAGGTAGTATTTTGGAAGCATTTTGAGCCAAATTATTAAGAAAATTTGCATGTTGAATGTTCTGAGATATAGCCACTGAGGCTGTAACCATAGAAGTGATGAATTAAATTAAATGAAATTATAAAAAAAATATAACCAAGAATTATGAGTCCAAGAGCTCGCTTAAGTCTGGTCACCTGAGCATGCGTCTATTGTAAAACCTCAACACCAGCATCAGCATGCCATGGCTCTAAAATGTTGACTGGTAGTAAGACGAAGGAAGACTGGTGAAGGATTAATGTTCCTTTCCCCTCTGTTATATCTAGTGATGCAATTAGGTAAATTGCACTTTTTACAGGCTACAAGATATTTATCATCCTTTCTTTTAACTCTCACATTTCCAGTAATTAAAACATAAGGAGATTGAACACAGCCGGCAGGCAATACCAGGAACCCTCTTTACACACCCTGCCTACAAAGTCAGGCATACAGTTGACAGTGTAATATAGGAAATCTGAGGCTGCAATTAAGCACCAAACATCTTTTTGGATACGGCCTTCACTGAAGGTTAGGATATTACCAACAAAACCTCCAGGAATCATGACATCCTTATGTGCTTGATTTTGTCAACTCTTGGAGACCAGCCTAAAATGTATCCACTATTTCTAGAACCTTTTTGTTGTACTGGCAAGACATCTGCACAGTCTATCCATTTAGGAATGGTGCCAAATTCTATTGCAGAATGATTAGGACAGTAAGGTATTGGCAGACGTTCTGTGACAATGAGTAGCTTTTTATGAGAAAGTCCCATTTTAATAACAGTTTGGACATATTGCTTACAGTCCCAGGGTCCAGTACGATTGGCTGGTTTAGACCCCAGATATGCTTATTTTCTTCAGAAGATACCCCTAGATAGCCAGCATGCTTATCATGGGACCAATATATACGTAGTTGTCCACTGTAAACAGTATAACTAAATCCAGTCACAGGGTTGGGTGCCGAGTTATCTGTAAAACCACACAGTACATGAGTATCATTCGTAAATTCTGGGATGGATTCTCCGGTCCACACCACTGGGTGTACCAAAGGTGGGTCTGGAAATATGTCCAATTGGTTTCTCCTTGGACCCCATTTACTGGACAGCTCAACAGAGCTAACATGGCCACAAACATTGTGGCTGCAGAGTTCGTTCCTCCTTGTGTCAAAGTATCTGTTCAGGCCATAGTGTTAGATTCTACAGTTGCCTCCATAATGGTAGTTTCAACATTCAGTCTCTCTGGGCCTTCTTCATCCTCTTCCTCCTTTGTAGCTTTCACTTCCTGCTGGGGGTCAGGGCTGACATCTCTGGATCAATACCTGTTTTATGATCAATACAAAATTGATGGCAAAACTGCTGAAAAGAAAAATTAGTATAAGCTGGAGTATTATCAATTTCAATCTGTAAAGGACATCCTAATTCTGCAAAAGTAGCTAGACAGTGAGAAACAACATGCTGAGTATTTTCTCTTACACAGGCAGTGGCAAAAATAAATCTAGAGTAAGTATCAACAATAATATGAACTTAACACTGTTTGCCAAATTGACCAATGTGAGTTACATCCATTTGCTATAACTGATTTGGTCATAAACCATAGGATTAACCCTAGTTGGTGACCATAAAATATGTATAAAATATTGTGAGATTTGATGTAGAATTTGACAAGTTTTTCCCCAGGAATAGTAATTTTTTTTATGTAAACTAGAAGCATTCTGATGATGTAAAGAATGTGAGGCTTTTGCACAATCATATAAAGACATTTATTCACAAATGGCAATAAGTTTATCAATCTTATTATTACCTGATTCTAAAGGACCTGGAATATTAGAATGTGCCCTTATATGGCTAATGAAACATGGATGGTGACACATTTGAATTGTCTTTTATAAGGTCTGAAACACTCTTGCAATGGTGGGTTCCCAGTAGTTGATGTTTCAATATTTTTTGTGACTCCAACTGCAATATAAACTATCAGAATAAATATGGATTGACTAATTTGCAAAATGAATTAAAGCCCAAATGAAAGCTTACATTTCTGCTCATTCTGCAGAAGTATATGCTGTCTGCATTATCTCTGTATAAACATGGCTATAGAAACCTGCTTTTCCTGAACTCGATCCATCAGCAAATACTGTTAGATCTCCAACTATTGGTTAAGTACATACAATTTTGGGAAAAATAAATGTAGTCACAAGAGTAAACTGAATAATTTTCTCATGAAGGTAATGGCTTTCCATTTGACCACGGAAATTAGCAAAAGCTATCTGCCAAGTATTAGAAGATTGCCAAAGCCAATCATGCTCTTGAGTAGAAAAAGGGCCAACATTAATATTAGGCTATGACCCAACTTTCTGCAAAACTCGTGTTCTTCCTTTAGTAACTAACTGAGCAATAAAGCCATGGTATGGAGTTGATGACTTTGAGGAGAATAAGGTAGGCAAGGACACTCAATAATTCCCAATTATTGCCATATTGCTCCTGTAGGAGTATGAACAGTGGGAAATGTTAATCAATATATAGGCTCTTGTGGATTAATTCTAGTAAGCTGTGCAGTAATCCTTGCAGATTCAACTTTTGTTATGGCAATCCTTTCTTCTGCCAAAGTTGATGAGAAGGAAGAGAAGGATCTCCCTGTGCAATCTGAAACAAAGTACATAAATCTGCAGTGGCTAGTTTTAAACTAGGTCATAGCCAATGAATATCACCTTGTAACTTTTAGAGATCATGTGCCTTGGGCAATTTAATGTACCTTGGGGAGCTGCAATACTTCCCAAGTTTAAATCTAAATCTCCAGGACTATATAGAATATTCTGCCCAAAAGAGTAGAGTACACATTTTACTCCAGTGTGTAGGAAACATTGTGCAGGACTTCCCATTTAAAATCCATAAAAAATGTCAATAAATTTAAAAGCACTGAATTTAGGACAAGTATCTTTTATAACTACAATGAAATTAAGTTAAAAAAACATAAAATTTTAAAATTTGCTAACATGTAGCAATTAGACAGTGTATTTTTAGGAAGAAGAAAAAGTAAAAACAAGAAAATAGTTTAGGTGGATAAATAGATGATCCCCAAGTAATTCACAGTGGCTCCTTGAAAGTCAGTGAGGCCCTACCTCAAAATACAACGTAAAAATGGCTGGGGATAGGTCTCAGTGGTAAAGTGCTCCTGGGTAAAACCCCCAGTACAAGTAAACACAAATAAAAAACAACAAAGAAAAGAGCTGGAGGGCTATGCACATGTCAGACAAAATCAGTTGTAACAGAAATTGTTAGAAAGAGGCAAGAACATGATATATACTTGTAATTACATATATTAAATTATATATTAAATACATATGCACATTTATGATAAAAATTAAAATATATAATACATATCAATAAAGGCAGCAATCTCACAAACTAAGTTATAAATGTATACATGTCAAAAAAACAATGCTCCACAATATGTGAAGTGAAAACTATCAGGATTAAAGGAAGAAAAATTTCTCCAAAAAGAGGTGGATAATTTGTGATATCCCATTTTCAAGAATGAATGAAATGTCTAGCAGAAAGTTCATGTAAAACAAAACAAAATGACTTGAAAAACAGTATAACTCTTCTAGGTCTAGAGGACTATATAGAATATTCTGCCCCGAAGAGTAGAATACACATTTTACTCCAGTGTGTAGGAAACATTATGCAGAACTTGCCATTTTAAAGCCATAAAAATGTCAATGAATTTTAAAGCACTGAAATTAGGACAAGTACCTTTTGTAACTACAATGAACTAAAGTTAATAAAACAGAAAATTTAAAAATTTACACACATGTAGCAATTAGTGAACTCTTTAGGAAGAAGAAAAAGAAAAAAATAGAAACTCGTTTAAATGGATAAAAATGAAAATCAAACATGAAAATGAAAGCAACCATGCCAAAACTGATGAGATGCAGCTAAAGTAGCCCTCAGAAGAAAATTTATAACCACAAAGGCCTACATTATAAAATAAAAACTGCCCAAACAAATACCTAAATTTACACAGTACTAGACAAAGAGAAGCAAGCTGTAATCAAATTGCACAGAGTATAAATTTTAATAAAGAATAGAACAAGCATAAAACAAATAGACAAAAGAATTAAGAAAACAAACTTGATTGTTCAAAAGATTTACAAAATTGATTGTTCAATTAACCAAGCAAAAAGAGAGAGAGAGAGAGAGAGAGAGTACTCAAGTTAATAAATATCAAAAAAAAGTGAGACCACAAAAACAGACTCCACAAAAAAATTAGAAAAATTTAAGGGCATATTAAGAACAACTGAATGTGAACAAATTTTTACATAACATCCATCAAAACTGACTTAGACATAGAAAATCTCAAAAGACTTAATAAGAGATTGAATCAGTAAAAAAAAAAAAAAAAAAAAAAAAAAAAAAAAAACAATAGTAAAATCCATATCAGAGCTGGGCATGGTTGGTGTACACCTGTATGCCAGTGACTTGGGAGGCTGAGGCAGGAAGATCGTGAGTTCAAAGCCAGCCTCAGCAAAAGCAAGGTGCTGAGCAACTCAGTGAGACCCGTCTCTAAATAAAATACAAAATAGGGCTGGGGATGTGGCTCGGGGGTCAAGGGCCCTAGAGTTCAATCCCTGGTACCCAACAACAACAAAATTCCATATTAGAAATGTGAAGTGAAACTATCAATCTATATCTGACTCTAAAAACAGATAGATAGCTTTGTGTGAATTAAATCCTAAGGTCTCTACGAAAGAATGATTTAAATAAAAAAGTTCAGCATTTGTGCAGGATATAGCACCAATCAATACAATTTTTGTAGCTGAACAATAAATATTAAAAGCAAAATTACTTTTAAAAATTCCATTTATGGTAGTATCGAATGTTAAATACATAGCAAAAAATTAACAAATATCTCTTGTAAGCAGAAAATACTATAGAAAATGTTTAAAAGAATAAATAGGCATTGGCTATTTATTGATAAGATTAATGTTGCTGAAATGGTAAAATGCAAATTAATTTACATATCAATGTAAATCTTACCAAAATTCCCACATGCCATTTTTGAAAAAGATGTAATAATAAGCCTAAAGTGAATATGGAAGTTCAGTCAACCTCAAATACCAAATACGGTTTGTTTGTTTGTTTGTTTGTTTTCAATAAAAATATAAAGAATGAAACTGGGAGACTCATACATCCCAATTTTAAAGCTCATTATAAATTTTCAGTACTCAAAGAAAGTGGATCCCTATTCCTCACCCTGTTCAAAATCAATTCAAAAGTGGTAAAAGACCTGACTGTGAAACTACAAAATAAACAAGGGAAAGCAATTTAAGACTCTTGTAAGGACAACAAATGTTTTGGACAGAATTTTGAAATCACAAAAAGTAAAAATTAAAAATTCCATTAAACTAAAAAGTTGATGAACAGCAAAGAAAAAAAGGGGGGAGGGAATCCTTATAAAATGGGAGAAAATCTTTGCCCAGTATGTGTTTGATACAATCTTCATATTTAGAATATGTAAAGAACAAAAAAAATCATAACACCAAACAAACAATCAAAAACTAAGTAATGCCATTCAAGTGGGCAAACGAAGTAGACAGTTTTTCAAAAGAAACAAAAAGTTCCAGCAAACATGAAGAAAAATATTCAATATAAGTAGCCTTCAGGAAAATGCAAATAAAAAATACAATGAGGAAGACTGGAGAAATAACTCAGTAGGTAGAGTGCTTGCCTTGCATGTGCAAGGCCCTGGGTTCAGTCCCCAGCACCACAAGAAAAAAAATACATGAGGTATCATCACATCCCAGTAAGAATGGATAAATTAGAAAAGTGACAAACACGATGTGGATGTAGAAAAAAATCAACACTTAGGCACAGGTGTGTGCAAGTAAATTGGGTAGCTGATATGAAAAACTGTGCATATTACTCAAAAAATTAACAATAGCTGGGATCATGGCACATGACTAATCCCATATATTTAAGAAGCTAAAGAAGGAGGATTACAAGTTTAAGGCCAGCTTGTATAAGTTCAAGTTCAAGCAGTGCAAAACTCTGTCTCCAAT